>NC_074697.1:5293842-5318842 GCF_029448725.1 Salvelinus fontinalis
AGACATGGAGAGACAGCTGCTGGATGAGACATGGAGAGGCAGCTGCTGGATGAGACATGGAGAGGCAGCTGCTGGATGAGACATGGAGAGACAGCTGCTGGATGAGACATGAAGAGACAGCTGCTGGATGAGACATGGAAAGACAGCTGCTGGATGAGACATGGAGAGACAGCTGCTGGATGAGACATGGAGAGACAGCTGCTGGATGAGACATGGAGAGACAGCTGCTGGATGAGACATGGAGAGACAGCTGCTGGATGAGACATGGAGAGACAGCTGCTGGTTGAGACATGGAGAGACAGCTGCTGGATGAGACATGGAGAGACAGCTGCTGGATGAGACATGGAGAGACAGCTGCTGGATGAGACATGGAGAGGCAGCTGCTGGATGAGACATGGAGAGACAGCTGCTGGATGAGACATGGAGAGACAGCTGCTGGATGAGACATGGAGAGGCAGCTGCTGGATGAGACATGGAGAGACAGCTGCTGGATGAGACATGGAGAGACAGCTGCTGGATCAGACATGGAGAGACAGCTGCTGGATGAGACATGGAGAGACAGCTGCTGGATGAGACATGGAGAGACAGCTGCTGGATGAGACATGGAGAGACAGCTGCTGGATGAGACATGGAGAGGCAGCTGCTGGATGAGACATGGAGAGACAGCTGCTGGATGAGACATGGAGAGACAGCTGCTGGATCAGACATGGAGAGACAGCTGCTGGATGAGACATGGAGAGACAGCTGCTGGATGAGACATGGAGAGACAGCTGCTGGATGAGACATGGAGAGGCAGCTGCTGGATGAGACATGGAGAGACAGCTGCTGGTTGAGACATGGAGAGACAGCTGCTGGGTGAGACATGGAGAGACAGCTGCTGGATGAGACATGGAGAGACAGCTGCTGGTTGAGACATGGAGAGACAGCTGCTGGATGAGACATGGAGAGGCAGCTGCTGGATGAGACATGGAGAGACAGCTGCTGGATGAGACATGGAGAGACAGCTGCTGGATGAGACATGGAGAGACAGCTGCTGGTTGAGACATGGAGAGACAGCTGCTAGCAAAACCTACTTGAAGGTAACAGCGCTCACTGTTGCCCCTATTGGCCGGTTTCCACGTCACCTCCCAACGTCCTCAGACATGGCTGGACGTCGAATACTGACTTGTTGGAATGGGTGACCTGGCTGCATGACTAGTAAAACCCTGAGGACTTGTGTAATGTCACAGTGTTTGTGTGTGTCTGATTGATGTCATACTTGAACTAACTGTGGACCTGCCTGTAAAACAGTGACTATGCCATTTTGTATGTGCTTGTGTGTGGGCAGTTAAGTAGGTCTGTTATGAAGAAAATGTGTTTCCTGGACTGGGCGGGGCCTGTGAAGCCTGTGGCATTGCTGTATTTGGCTGGGAGACAAGGATGTCTCGGACCTACTCTTCACCACCACAGCACATGCCATATTCCACCTGCCTCACAGGAGGAGATGTTTATTTGGGTGTTTGTGTGTGTTCATGACGTATTTGTCTGTGTGTACTTGTGTGTGTGTGTGTGTGTGCGTGTGTGTGCGTGTGTGTGCGTGTGTGTGCGTGTGTGTGCGTGTGTGTGCGTGTGTGTGCGTGTGTGTGTGTGTGTGTGTGTGTGTGTGTGTGGTGGTGGTGGTGGTGGACGCAATTGAACACAAATAACTGGCAATGGTCCTGTCATACCTGGGCAGCGTCCTTTCGGAGGACTGCAGCATCGACCTCGAAATTCAAAACTTGATCAAACAACTGCTTTTGGGAAATTCAGACGCAGAGTCTTTCAAAACAGGGATCACAACCTCCACACCAAAGTCACCGTCTATCAAAGCCGTCTGCATCACCGCATTTCTTTACAGCTGTGAAGTCTGGGTCACTTACAGTCGCCACAACAAGCAGCTCGAGCGACTCCACATAAGATGCCTGCAGCACATCCTGGGAATCACCTGGTGCGACCGTCTGCCCCATACGGAAAGACTTGCTAAGACCACCTGCAAGAGTATGGAGGACATTGTCACCCAACACCAACTGTGCTGGCTTGGGCATGTCATTAGAATGTCTCAGGAACGCTTGCCGCATAAGATCCTGTATGACCAGCTACACCTTGGCCGGCGGTCTGCAGGGGGGGCAGCTACACCTTGGCCGGCGGTCTGTAGGGGGGCAGCTACACCTTGGCCGGCGGTCTGCAGGGGGGGCAGCTACATCTTGGCCGGCGGTCTGAAGGGGGGGCAGCTACATCTTGGCCGGCGGTCTGAAGGGGGGGCAGCTACACCTTGGCCGGCGGTCTGCAGGGGGGGCAGCTACACCTTGGCCGGCGGTCTGCAGGGGGGGCAGCTACACCTTGGCCGGCGGTCTGTAGGGGGGGCAGCTACACCTTGGCCGGCGGTCTGCAGGGGGGGCAGCTACACCTTGGCCGGCGGTCTGCAGGGGGGGCAGCTACACCTTGGCCGGCGGTCTGCAGGGGGGGCAGCTACATCTTGGCCGGCGGTCTGAAGGGGGGGCAGCTACACCTTGGCCGGCGGTCTGAAGGTGGGGCAGCTACATCTTGGCCGGCGGTCTGCAGGGGGGGCAGCTACACCTTGGCCGGCGGTCTGCAGGGGGGGCAGCTACACCTTGGCCGGCGGTCTGTAGGGGGGGCAGCTACACCTTGGCCGGCGGTCTGTAGGGGGGCAGCTACACCTTGGCCGGCGGTCTGTAGGGGGGCAGCTACACCTTGGCCGGCGGTCTGTAGGGGGGCAGCTACACCTTGGCCGGCGGTCTGTAGGGGGGCAGCTACAACTTGGCCGGCGGTCTGTAGGGGGGCAGCTACACCTTGGCCGGCGGTCTGTAGGGGGGCAGCTACACCTTGGCCGGCGGTCTGTAGGGGGGCAGCTACACCTTGGCCGGCGGTCTGTAGGGGGGCAGCTACACCTTGGCCGGCGGTCTGTAGGGGGGCAGCTACACCTTGGCCGGCGGTCTGCAGGGGGGCAGCTACACCTTGGCCGGCGGTCTGTAGGGGGGCAGCTACACCTTGGCCGGCGGTCTGTAGGGGGTGCAGCTACACCTTGGCCGGCGGTCTGTAGGGGGGCAGCTACACCTTGGCCGGCGGTCTGTAGGGGGGCCAGCTACACCTTGGCCGGCGGTCTGCAGGGGGGCCAGCTACACCTTGGCCGGCGGTCTGAAGGGGGGGCAGCTACACCTTGGCCGGCGGTCTGAAGGGGGGGCAGCTACACCTTGGCCGGCGGTCTGAAGGGGGGGCAGCTACACCTTGGCCGGCGGTCTGAAGGGGGGCATATGAAGCACTGCAAGGACCAGCTGAAAACGTGGCAGAAGAAGCGCAACATCAAGGCCACAGACCTGGAGGATGCTGCTGCCGACCGGTCCACCTGGTGGCAGCTCTGCCAGAGTGGTGTACAGAGGTGGGAGGAGGAGAGGAGGAGAGGAGGGAGAAGGAGAGGAGGAGAGGAGGAGAGGAGGGAGGAGGATAGGAGGAGAGGAGGAGAGGAGGGAGAAGGAGAGGAGGAGAGGAGGGAGGAGGATAGGAGGAGAGGAGGAGAGGAGGAGAGGAGGGAGAAGGAGAGGAGGGAGAAGGAGAGGAGGGAGGAGGGAGGAGGAGAGGAGGAGAGGAGGAGAGGAGCACAAACAGACACCAAAAACAGCACAGGAGACATAGAACCATACCTGCCACTGCCAACAGAGACTGAGACATACCACCATACCTGCCACTGCCAACACAGACTGAGACATACCACCATACCTGCCACTGCCAACACAGACTGAGACAGAACCATGCCTGCCACTGCCAACACAGACTGAGACATACCACCATACCTGCCACTGCCAACAGAGACTGAGACATACCACCATACCTGCCACTGCCAACACAGACTGAGACAGAACCATGCCTGCCACTGCCAACACAGACTGAGACACACCACCATACCTGCCACTGCCAACACAGACTGAGACATACCACCATACCTGCCACTGCCAACACAGACTGAGACAGAACCATGCCTGCCACTGCCAACACAGACTGAGACACACCACCATGCCTGCCACTGCCAACACAGACTGAGACAGAACCATGCCTGCCACTGCCAACGCAGAATGAGACATACCACCATACCTGCCACTGCCAACACAGACTGAGACATACCACCATACCTGCCACTGCCAACACAGACTGAGACATACCATCCATACCTGCCACTGCCAACAGAGACTGAGACATACCACCATACCTGCCACTGCCAACACAGACTGAGACAGAACCATGCCTGCCACTGCCAACACAGACTGAGACACACCACCATACCTGCCACTGCCAACACAGACTGAGACACACCACCATACCTGCCACTGCCAACACAGAATGAGACAAACCACCATACCTGCCACTGCCAACACAGACTGAGACACACCACCATACCTGCCACTGCCAACACAGACTGAGACAGAACCATGCCTGCCACTGCCAACACAGACTGAGACACACCACCATGCCTGCCACTGCCAACACAGACTGAGACAGAACCATGCCTGCCACTGCCAACACAGACTGAGACAGAACCATGCCTGCCACTGCCAACACAGACTGAGACAGAACCATGCCTGCCACTGCCAACACAGACTGAGACAGAACCATGCCTGCCACTGCCAACACAGACTGAGACATACCACCATACCTGCCACTGCCAACAGAGACTGAGACACACCACTATACCTGCCACTGCCAACACAGACTGAGACAGAACCATGCCTGCCACTGCCAACACAGAATGAGACAAACCACCATACCTGCCACTGCCAACACAGACTGAAACAGAACCATGCCTGCCACTGCCAACACAGAATGAGACATACCATCCATACCTGCCACTGCCAACACAGACTGAGATGGAACCATACCTGCCACTGCCAACACAGACTGAGACATACCACCATACCTGCCACTGCCAACACAGACTGAGACACATCACCATACCTGCCACTGCCAACACAGACTGAGACAGAACCATGCCTGCCACTGCCAACACAGACTGAGACAGAACCATGCCTGCCACTGCCAACACAGACTGAGACACACCACCATACCTGCCACTGCCAACACAGACTGAGACACACCACCATACCTGCCACTGCCAACACAGACTGAGACAGAACCATACCTGCCACTGCCAACACAGACTGAGACATACCACCATACCTGCCACTGCCAACACAGACTGAGACACACCACCATACCTGCCACTGCCAACACAGACTAAGATGGAACCATACCTGCCACTGCCAACACAGACTGAGACACACCACCATGCCTGCCACTGCCAACACAGACTGAGACATACCACCATACCTGCCACTGCCAACACAGACTGAGACATACCACCATACCTGCCACTGCCAAAACAGACTGAGACATACCACCATACCTGCCACTGCCAACACAGACTGAGACAGAACCATGCCTGCCACTGCCAACACAGACTGAGACAGAACCATGCCTGCCACTGCCAACGCAGACTGAGACACACCACCATGCCTGCCACTGCCAACACAGACTGAGACATACCACCATGCCTGTCACTGCCAACACAGACTGCACAAGCTCCACCTGCAAAGTTTGTGGATCTCAAATTGGACTCTCAGTCCCCAAAGAACTCACCATTATCTCAGAAGTGGAAGTCATCATGGGATATGTTGGACAACCATAACGTCTGGTGGACATGTTTAACTATACTTTACCAGACGTCCCCACAAGAATAGTAGTTAAATAAAGGTTAAATATTTGCAAAAAACAAACAGAAATCTGACTAACTGGGAACATTTTTTTAGTCCCACAAGGTCAAATGAGATTTCTAGGGGGTTTAGGGTTAAAACCTGATGAGGACAAGGGGTGCTGTTTTCACTTTTAGGGGAAAACGTGTTCAATTTAACCTGTTTTGGCTGCAGGGTGAATATTGAAAAAACTGGAAAATATGTGCACATTTTCAAACGGCCTCCTAAGAAACTTTTTATTTTACAATATGCATATATTTACTACTGTTGGATAGATAACAGTCTATAGTTTCTAAAAAGGTTTGAATTGTTTCTCTAAGTCGAACAGAAATATTTTTACAGCCATTTTCCCAGCCGAATTGAGATTTCCAAAATGCGAGGTGTCTCTTTAAGACCTTGTCTATAAAAGGTCATTAGACTTAGGACCGTAGAAACACGTCACACGCCTTCATCAGGCTGTAATGCGGAAGTGAGAATTGAAAGCAGTTGAATATCTCGTCCATGGACTGAATAACACACCTTCTTGTGAGACCTGCGCAGTTAAAAAAAAATTCCGGGCGCGAAGCATAATTTGGTCTCGGCTACTGGAAGAAGGTCGATAACGGTGAATATGATCTCTGACTTCGATATTATTTGATACATGTCACAAAATCATCCTAAAGTATGTTTTTTCAATATACTTTAATTATATTATTGCAATTTATTCTGGACTTTAGATGTGATGCGACGGAAGAATTTTGTGAAGAAAGACAGATTAGCGCCGCAATGCTATTGTGCTTGCTAACCAAAGAAGGAAATAGTTCGTTCTGGAACCCAACTAAAGACTCTACTGGACATTGGACCCCGTTACAACATTCTGATGGAATATCAACAAAGATAAGGACCCAATTTGGGATGCTTTTTCATATATCTGTCGAACTGTTGTATGCTAACTCTGCTAACTGTGCTAGGCTAGCTTGCTAGCTTGCTTATGCTAGTGCTGCCTTATGCTAGCTTATGTTGTTAGCTAATATAACGATATATTGTGTTTTCGCTGTAAAACACTTAAAAAAAAATCGGAAATATTGGCTTTATTCACACGATATCTGTCTTTCATTAGCTATCCACCATATGTTTTTCTGAAATGTTTTATGAGGTGTAATTAGTAGTCGACGTTGGTGTATGTATTTTCTCTGGCTACTCCCGTCTGGATTCAGACTGTAGCTATGTGGTAGCATTTATGGTAGCATCAATGTAAAACTGATTTATAGCTAAAATATGCACTTTTTATGAACAAAACATAGATTTATTGTGTAACATGTTATATGACTGTCATCTGAGGTAGTTTTTTCTGGGTTCTTTAGGTTGGTTTTAGTTTATTTCGGTTGGCTTGTGCATTCTACTTGAATCATAATTCATACATCATAATCATATTCATACGTGTCTGTCCACTTTTGTATTTGGTGGTGAGCTAACATAAATATATGTGGTGTTTTCTCTGTAAAACATTTCAAAAATCGGACATGTTGGCTGGATTGACAAGATGTTTATCTTTCAAATGCTGTATTGGACTTGTTAATGTGTGAAAGTTAAAAAAAATAAAAAAATAGATTTTGAATTTCGCGCCCTGCAGCTGTTGTCATTTTCGTTCCGATTTCGGGCTTGCAGCCCAAACAGGTTTTAAACGACCTCGTACTCAATTCTTGCTCGTACAATATGCATATTATTATTATTATTGGATAGAAAACACTCTCTAGTTTCTAAAACCGTTGGAATTATGTCTCTTAGTGAAACAGAACTCATTCTACAGCACTTTTCCTGCCAGGGAGTGAGATTTCAGAAATCTTGACCTCTGCTCCCAGGTCAGTTTATAAGTCCCTGTGAACGCTGTGGGGCTACAAACACTGCCTACGCCTTCCTCTAGATGTCAGTAAGTGGTGACAATTTGAATGGAGTCGATTGCGCAATCTGGTCCTTTATATAAGACCATGGTGCGGAAGTACCTTTCTTTTCAGCTGTGCGCTTGACGCAGAATAGACGTCGGACTGGCCTCCTTCCAAGCTTTGGTTTAGCAAGTTCTATATCCCCGGTCATGTTTTTATTCGTTATAGGTGTTAAAGACATCATAAGGTAGTTAATTTAAACTGACTTATAGCAGTTTATTGCAATTTTCTGGCATTTCTTTGTGACGCACTTTCAAGAGTTGGACACTTTTCCGGTACATGCCGAACATTAGTGGCCATTTCGACAGGACAAGAGGACATCTTTCGACCAAAAGACTATTGTTCTGGACAACGGACACCTTTCCCAAGATTCTGATGCGAGTTCATCTAAAAGTAAGAACTATTTATGCTGATAAATCGTTGTTCTGTTGAAAAATGTTAATTGCATAAGCGGCCATTAATTTTTGGGTAGCTTCGCTTTAGCGCACCTTGTATTGCGCAGTAAGGTTAATTTTAAAAATGTAATTCAGCGATTGCATTAAGAACTAATTTGTCTTTCAATTGCTGTCCACCCTGTATTTTTTTGTCAAGTTTATGATTATTTATTGATTAGACTAGGTGTCTTTCCAAGATGGCGCCTGACATTTTCTGACCAGCTTGGCTACTTTTCTCATTGTATAACCACAATTTTTGTGGCTAAATATGCACATTTTTGAACAAACTCTATATGTATGTTGTAATATGATGTTACAGGAGTGTCATCTGAAGAATTCTGAGAAGGTTAGTGAAAAAATTTATATATTTTGGTGGTCATAACGTTATCGCTCTTTTTGCCTTGAATCGATGCTGGGGTAATGTTTGCACATATGGTATGCTAATATAACGATATATTGTGTTTTCGCTGTAAAACACTTAGACAATCTGAAATATTGTCTGGATGTACAAGATCTGTGTCTTTCAATTACTGTACGCTGTGTATTTTTAAGAAATGTTTTATGATGAGTAATTAGGTAATACACGTTGGTCTCTATAATTGCTCTGGCTGCTTCGGTGCTATTTTTGACGGTAGCTCTGATGGTAGCTGCAATGTAAAACTGATTTATACCTCAAATATGCACATTTTTCGAACAAAACATAGATTTATTGTGTAACATGTTATAAGACTGTCATCTGATTAAGTTGTTTCTTGGTTAGTTTGGTTGGTTCTTGGTTAGTTAGGTTGGCTTTGTGCATGCTACCTGTGCTGTGAAAAATGTCTGTCCTTCTTTGTATTTGGTGGTGAGCTAACATAAATATACGTGCTGTTTTCGCTGTAAAACATTAAAAAAATCGGACATGTTGACTGGATTCACAAGATGTGTATCTTTCATTTGCTGTATTGGACTTGTTCATGTGTGAAAGTTAAATATTTCAAAAAAAAAATATTTGAATTTCTCGCTCTGCCTTTTCAGTGGAATGTGGGAGGAGTTCCGCTAGCGGAACGCCAGAGTCAGACAGGTTAAGGTTAGAATTACTGTTAGGGTTAGAATTAGGTTTAGGGTTAGGAGCTAGGGTTAGGTTTAGGGTTAGGTTTAGGGGAAATAGGATTTTGAATGGGACTGAACTGTGTGTCCCCACAAGGTTAGTTATACAAGACACACAAACACACACACACACACCTATGGCTGTAAGTCAATCACACAGCAGAGACTGAGAGGAGACATGACACCTTCCCCAGTCAATGACATGCATCATTAATAACAGCTTGGCTAATAAATTCTCCAGTCCCACGCTGGCATACAGCCAGGTGTGTCAACAGACACAGGATCAGTGTTTTGTTTTGAACGAAGACTGCTCTCTTTCTCTCGCTCTGTTTCTCTTTTCTCTCACTCTCCCCCTTCCTGTGTCCTTCTTTCCCCCTTTTCTCTCTTTCTCCCCCTCCTCTCAATCTCTCCCTCCTCTCAATCTCTCCCTCTCACCCTCTGTAGAGCCTTTGGCCTTGTATTTTGGCGCCTGCTGTTCTGGAGACAGGCTTTGTTAGGAATTTCGGATGCCCAAAGTAAATGTCTGCACTGTTGGAGCTAGAAACACAAGCATTTCGCTACACCCGCAATAAAATCTTCTAAATACGTGTGTGTAAATTACGGATGCCCAAAGTAAACTGCCTGTTAATCAGGCCCAGAGGCTAGGATATGCATAGTGTAGGTATTGAAACGAGGAGAGGAGGATCTAGACAGCAGTGTAAATGTATTGATACGAGGAGAGGAGGATCTAGACAGCAGTGTAAAGTTATTGATACGAGGAGAGGAGGATCTAGACAGCAGTGTAAAGGTATTGATACGAGGAGAGGAGGATCTAGACAGCAGTGTAAAGGTATTGATACGAGGAGAGGAGAGGAGGATCTAGACAGCAGTGTAAAGGTATTGATACGAGGAGAGGAGGATCTAGACAGCAGTGTAAAGGTATTGATACGAGGAGAGGAGGATCTAGACAGCAGTGTAAAGGTATTGATACGAGGAGAGGAGGATCTAGACAGCAGTGTAAAGGTATTGATACGAGGAGAGGAGGATCTAGACAGCAGTGTAAAGGTATTGATACGAGGAGAGGAGGATCTAGACAGCAGTGTAAAGGTATTGATACGAGGAGAGGAGGATCTAGACAGCAGTGTAAAGGTATTGATACGAGGAGAGGAGGATCTAGACAGCAGTGTAAAGGTATTGATACGAGGAGAGGAGGATCTAGACAGCAGTGTAAAGGTATTGATACGAGGAGAGGAGGATCTAGACAGCAGTGTAAAGGTATTGATACGAGGAGAGGAGGATCTAGACAGCAGTGTAAAGGTATTGATACGAGGAGAGGAGGATCTAGACAGCAGTGTAAAGGTATTGATACGAGGAGAGGAGGATCTAGACAGCAGTGTAAAGGTATTGATACAAGGAGAGGAGAGGAGGATCTAGACAGCAGTGTAAAGGTATTGATACGAGGAGAGGAGGATCTAGACAGCAGTGTAAAGGTATTGATACAAGGAGAGGAGAGGAGGATCTAGACAGCAGTGTAAAGGTATTGATACGAGGAGAGGACGATCTAGACAGCAGTGTAAAGGTATTGATACGAGGAGAGAAGAGGAGGATCTAGACAGCAGTGTAAAGGTATTGATACGAGGAGAGGAGGATCTAGACAGCAGTATAAAGGTATTGATACGAGGAGAGGAGAGGAGGATCTAGACAGCAGTGTAAAGGTATTGATACGAGGAGAGGAGGATCTAGACAGCAGTATAAAGGTATTGATACGAGGAGAGGAGAGGAGGATCTAGACAGCAGTGTAAAGGTATTGATACGAGGAGAAGAGAGGAGGATCTAGACAGCAGTGTAAAGGTATTGATACGAGGAGAGGAGCTCAGATTCTATCTGACTGCCTCTGCATCAACACACTACTTCCTCCAGTCCAGACTGCCTCTGCCTCAACATGCTGCTTCCTCCAGCCCAGACTGCTTCTGACTCCACACACTGCTTCCTCCAGGGAGATGAAATAGGTAGAGGGAATGTGGATGGAGAGGAAGCGAGCAAATGAAATATCTGTGTGTACATGTGCATGTTTGTTTCAGGGAGACAGAAGAACATTTCAGGAAGACAGAAGAACGTTTGAGGAAGACAGAAGAACATTTGGAGAGACAGAAGAACATTTGGAGAGACAGAAGAACGTTTGAGGGAGACAGAAGAACGTTTGAGGGAGACAGAAGAACGTTTGGAGAGACAGAATAACATTTGGAGAGACAGAATAACATTTGGAGAGACAGAATAACTTTTCAGGAAGACAGAAGAACGTTTGAGGAAGACAGAAGAACATTTGGAGAGACAGAAGAACGTTTGAGGGAGACAGAATAACATTTGAGGGAGACAGAAGAACGTTTGGAGAGACAGAAGAACGCTTGGAGAGACAGAAGAACATTTTGAAGAGACAGAAGAACGTTTGAAGAGACAGAATAACATTTGAGGGAGACAGAAGAACGTTTGGAGAGATAAAATATCATTTTGAGTGACAGAAGAATGTTTGGAGAGATAGAAGAACATTTTGAGTGACAGAAGAACATTTGAGGGAGAAGGAAATAACATTTGAGGGAGACAGAAGAACGTTTGGAGAGAAAGCAGAACATTGGGAGAGACAGAAGAACGTTTGAGGGAGACAGAATAACATTTGAGGGAGACAGAAAAACGTTTGGAGAGACAGAAGAACGTTTCAAGAAACAGAGAGACAGAAATAAAGACAGGAACATGTTATGTTGGGGCTTTTCAGAAGACATCTTTCCCACAATACTTTGGTCCACCCCTGTCCTGACCCCTCTCTCAGGTCTCCATTACCTGACTACTGTCACAAATATACTCCTCCTCTTCCCCTTCTCTCCTCTCATTTCATCCCTCTTTGTCATAATGTACCTTTCCTCTCCCCTCTGCATCTGATCAAATGAACACCACTACGCTTCCCTCCTCCCTTCTCTCTGACCCTCTCCCTCTTCCCTTTCTCTCAGACCCTCTCCCTCCTCCCTTTCTCTCAGACCCTCTCCCTCCTCCCTTTCTCTCAGACCCTCTCCCTCTTCCCTTTCTCTCAGACCCTCTTCCCTTTCCCTCAGACCCTCTCCCTCTTCCCTTTCTCTCAGACCCTCTTCCCTTTCCCTCAGACCCTCTCCCTCTTCCCTTTCTCTCAGACCCTCTCCCTCCTCCCTTTCTCTCAGACCCTCTCCCTCTTCCCTTTCTCTCAGACCCTCTTCCCTTTCTCTCAGACCCTCTCCCTCTTCCCTTTCTCTCAGACCCTCTCCCTCCTCCCTTTCGTCTATTACATATCCCATTCTTCCCTGGTAGTGATATCTGCCATGTGAATGAAGTGGAGAGAGAGTCACAAGGTTAGGTTAACCTGCTGTTTGATAGCAGCATGTCACACCGGCCACCTCCCCATCTCTGCTTACAAGAACACACAATAATCTGAGATAGAAGGAGTGGGAGGAAGAAATAGGCAGCAATCCATACCACTCTACTCCATTTTACACACACACACACACACACACACAAACATATACACGTGCATCCATGCTCTCATTTCTCATGTGTGATGTGTGATGTGTAGTGTGATGTGTAGTGTGATGTGTGATGTGTAGTGTGATGTGTGATGTGTGGTGTGATGTGTAGTGTGATGTGTAGTGTGATGTGTGATGTGATGTGTAGTGTGTAGTGTGATGTGTGATGTGTGGTGTGATGTGATGTGTGATGTGTCGTGTGATGTGTAGTGTGATGTGTGATGTGTTGTGTGATGTGTGATGTGTAGTGTGATGTGATGTGTAGTGTGATGTGTGATGTGATGTGTGGTGTGATGTGTGATGTGTAGTGTGATGTGTGATGTGTGGTGTGATGTGTGATGTGTAGTGTGATGTGTAGTGTGATGTGTGATGTGTGGTGTGATGTGTGATGTGTAGTGTGATGTGTGATGTGTGGTGTGTGGTGTGATGTGTGATGTGTAGTGTGATGTGGAGTGTGATGTGTGGTGTGATGTGTGATGTGTGGTGTGATGTGGAGTGTGATGTGTAGTGTGATGTTGAGTGTGATGTGTGGTGTGATGTGTGATGTGTGGTGTGATGTGTAGTGTCATGTGTGGTGTGATGTGTGGTGTGATGTGTGATGTGTAGTGTCATGTGTGGTGTGATGTGTGGTGTGATGTGTGATGTGATGTGTGATGTGTAGTGTGATGTGATGTGTGATGTGTAGTGTGATGTGTAGTGTGATGTGTGGTGTGTGGTGTGATGTGTGGTGTGATGTGTGGTGTGATGTGTGGTGTGATGTGTGGTGTGATGTGTGGTGTGATGTGTGATGTGTGGTGTGATGTGTGATATGTGGTGTCATGTGTGGTGTCATGTGTGGTGTGTAGTGTGATGTGTGATGTGTGATGTGTGATATGTGGTGTCATGTGTGGTGTGATGTGTGGTGTGATGTGTGGTGTGATGTGTGGTGTGATGTGTGATGTGTGGTGTCATGTGTGGTGTGTAGTGTGGTGTGTAGTGTGATGTGTAGTGTGATGTGTAGTGTGATGTGTAGTGTGATGTGTAGTGTGATGTGTGATGTGTAGTGTGGTGTGATGTGTGATATGTGGTGTGATGTGTAGTGTGATATGTGGTGTGATGTGTGGTGTGTAGTGTGATGTGATGTGTGCTGTGTGATGTGATGTGTGGTGTGATGTGTGGTGTGATGTGTAGTGTGATGTGTAGTGTGTAGTGTGATGTGTGGTGTGATGTGTGGTGTGATGTGTAGTGTGGTGTGATGTGTGATGTGTGATGTGGAGTGTGATGTGTAGTGTGATGTGATGTGATGTGTGATGTGTAGTGTGATGTGTAGTGTGATGTGTAGTGTGATGTGTAGTGTGATGTGTAGTGTGATGTGTGATGTGATGTGTGATGTGATGTGTGGTGTGATGTGTGGTGTGATGTGTAAAATGTGGTGTGAAGTGTGGTGTGTAGTGTGATGTGTGATGTGATGTGTGATGTGTAGTGTGGTTTGTGATGTGTGGTGTGATGTGGAGTGTGATGTGTAGTGTGATGTGATGTGATGTGTGATGTGTAGTGTGATGTGTAGTGTGATGTGTAGTGTGATGTGTAGTGTGATGTGTAGTGTGATGTGATGTGTGGTGTGATGTGTGGTGTGATGTGAGGTGTGATGTGTGGTGTGATGTGTGGTGTGATGTGTGGTGTGATGTGTAAAATGTGGTGTGATGTGTGGTGTGTAGTGTGGTGTGTAGTGTGATGTGTGATGTGATGTGTGATGTGTAGTGTGGTTTGTGATGTGATGTGTGATGTGTGATGTGTAGTGTGATGTGTGATGTGATGTGTGATGTGTGATGTGTAGTGTGATGTGCGATGTGTAGTGTGATGTGTGATGTGTGGTGTGATGTGTAGTGTGATGTGTGATGTGTAGTGTGATGTGTAGTGTGATGTGTGGTGTGATGTGTGATGTGTAGTGTGATGTGTGATGTGTGGTGTGATGTGTAGTGTGATGTGTGATGTGTAGTGTGATGTGTAGTGTGATGTGTGGTGTGATGTGTAGTTTGTGGTGTGATGTGATGTGTAGTGTGATGTGTGATGTGATGTGTGATGTGATGTGTAGTGTGATGTGTGATGTGATGTGTAGTGTGATGTGTGATGTGTAGTGTGGTGTGTGATGTGTAGTGTGATGTGTAGTTTGATGTGTGATGTGTAGTGTGATGTTTAGTGTGATGTGTGATGTGTGGTGTGATGTGTGATGTGTAGTGTGGTGTGATGTGTAGTGTGATTTGTGGTGTGATGTGTGATGTGTAGTGTGATGTGTGATGTGATGTGTGATGTGATGTGTGATGTGTAGTGTGATGTGTGATGTGTAGTGTGATGTGTGATGTGTGATGTGTAGTGTGTGATGTGTAGTGTGATGTGTGGTGTGATGTGTAGTGTGGTGTGTGATGTGTTGTGTGATGTGTAGTGTGATGTGTAGTGTGATGTGTAGTGTGATGTGTAGTGTGATGTGTGATGTGTGGTGTGATGTGTAGTGTTAATGAGGACAGCAATGATAATCTGAGCTCATCTTGGGAGACATGGGACAAACATGTCCCAGTGTGCCGAGGGAAAGGGGAGGTGGGCGGACATAAGGGGGAGACATAGAAGAGATATGTCCCAGTGTGCCAAGGGAAAGGGAAAGGGGGATACCTAGTCAGTTGTACAACTGAATGCCTTCAACTGAAATGGGGGGGGGGGGGGAAATCAGCAAACAAGCCCAGTTGGGAGCCAGCTGCCATGCATGTCAACTCTGACCTTGGGAGAGATGAACAGAAAGAACAAAAGGAGTGTGGGAAGGAAAACAGATGAGATGAATGTATATAAAAAAGGAGGAGAGCCCAGTCCAGGAATTTAGAGGTAGGAAAGGGAGATTGGACTGTACTGTGGTGGTTAGGGAGAGGAAAGGGAGATTGGACTGTACTGTGGTGGTTAGGGAGAGGAAAGGGAGATTGGACTGTACTGTGGTGGTTAGGGAGGGGAAAGGGAGATTGGACTGTACTGTGGTGGTTAGGGAGAGGAAAGGGAGATTGGAATGTACTGTGGTGGTTAGGGAGAGGAAAGGGAGATTGGAATGTACTGTGGTGGTTAGGGAGGGGAAAGAGAGATTGGACTGTACTGTGGTGGTTAGGGAGGGGAAAGGGAGATTGGACTGTCCTGTGGTGGTTAGGGAGGGGAAAGGGAGATTGGACTGTACTGTGGTGGTTAGGGTGGGGAAAGGGAGATTGGACTGTACTGTGGTGGTTAGGGAGAGGAAAGGGAGATTGGACTGTACTGTGGTGGTTAGGGAGAGGAAAGGGAGATTGGACTGTACTGTGGTGGTTAGGGAGAGGAAAGGGAGATTGGACTGTACTGTGGTGGTTAGGGAGGGGAAAGGGAGATTGGACTGTACTGTGGTGGTTAGGGAGAGGAAAGGGAGATTAGACTGTACTGTGGTGGTTAGGGAGAGGAATGGGAGATTGGACTGTACTGTGGTGGTTAGGGAGAGGAATGGGAGATTGGACTGTACTGTGGTGGTTAGGGAGAGGAAAGGGAGATTGGACTGTACTGTGGTGGTTAGGGAGGGGTAATATGAAAAAAGGGGAGATGAGGAGAGATGAGGAGGGGTGAGGGGAGATGCGGTAGGGTGAGGAGGAGTGAGAAGAGATGAGGAGGGGTGAGGAGGGAAGATGAGGGGAGATGAGGAGCGGTGAGGAGGGGTGAGGGGAGATGAGAAGATATAAGGGGGTGAGGGGGGAGAGGAGGGGTGAGGGGAGATGAGGATGGGTGAGGAGGGGTGAGAGAGATGAGGAGGGTGAGAGGAGATGAGGAGGGGTGAGGAGGGGTGAGGGGATATGTGGTAGGGTGAGGAGGGGTGAGGAGAGATGAGGAGGGGTGAGGAGGGAAGATGAGGGGAGATGAGGAGCGGTGAGGAGGGGTGAGAGGAGATGAGAAGATATAAGGGGGTGAGGGGGGAGAGGAGGGGTGAGGGGAGATGATGGGTGAGGGGAGATGAGGAGGGGTGAGGTGAGATGAGGAGGAGTGAGGAGGGGTGAGGTAAAACGAGGAGGGGTGAGGTGAGATGAGGATGAGTGAGGAGGGGTGAGGTGAGATGAGGATGAGTAGGGAGGGGTGAGGGGAGATGAGGGGTGAGGGGAGATGAGGATGGGAGGGGTGAGGGGAGATGAGGAGGGGTGAGGTGAGATGAGGATGAGTGAGGAGGGGTGAGGTGAAATGAGGAGGGGTGAGGTGAGATGAGGATGAGTGAGGAGGGGTGAGGTGAAATGAGGAGGGTTGAGGTGAGATGAGGATGAGTGAGGAGGGGTGAGGGGAGATGTGGTGGGGTGAGGAGGGGTGAGGAGAGATGAGGAGAGTTGAGGAGGGAAGATGAGGGGAGATGAGGAAGGGTGAACAGGCAGTGGCTCGGGTGGTTATTGTCCTTGATGATCTTTCCTGTCTTCCTGTGACATCGGGTGTTGAATGCGTGCTGGAGGGCAGGTAGCTTGCCCCCGGTGACCCTCTGGAGAGCCCTGCGGTTCCGGGCAGTGATTCAGCCCAACAGGATGCTCTCAATTGTGCATCTGTAAAAGTTAGTGAGTGTTTTTGGTGAAAAGCCACATTTTTTCAGCCTCCTGAGGTTGAAGAGGTGCTGCTGTGCTTGTTCTTCACCACGCTGTCTGTGTGGGTGGACCATTTCAGTTTGTCTGTGATGTGTACACCGAGGAACTTAAAACTTTCTACCTTCTCCACTACTGTCCCGTCGATGTGGATACGGGAGTGCTCCCTTTGCTGTTTCCTGAAGTCCACGATGATCTCTTCTGTTTTTGTTGACATTGCGTGTGTCACGATCATGTGGAGGAGAGACGGACCAAAACGCAGCATTTGGAAAATAAGCCATCTTCTTTTATTTTAAAGACGACGAAAAATAAACACGAAACACTTAATACAAACTAACAAAACAACAAACGATCGTGAAGCTAAACAAACGTCGTGCACATACAACAGGCTACAAACGTTCTGACATAGACAATTACTCACAACCAATGAGAGCCTATGGCTACCCTAAATAAGGCTCCCAATCAGAGACAACCGAAATCAGCTGTCTCTAATTGGGAACTCATTCAGGTAACCATAGACTCTCCTAGATAACTAAACATACATAGACAACGCTAGACATCTGAACTCAACACAAACCCATATACTACACCCCATAACCCCTTTACCATAGAAACACCCAAAACCAACAAAACATAAACATTCCCCATGTCACACCCTGACCTAACTAAAATAATAAAGAAAACAAAGAATACTAAGGCCAGGGCGTGACATAACCCCCCCCTTAAGGTGCGAACTCCGGGCGCACCATTACACAGTCTAGGAGAGGGTCTGGGTGGGCTTCCATCCACGGTGGCGGCTCCAGCTCAGGTTGTGGTCCCCACGTCACCACAGTCCCTAACCACCTCCTAGGCTTCCTCCAAATGACCCCCCTCCACATTAACCCCATTGCATTAAGGGGCAGCTCCGGACTGAGGAATGGCAGCTCCGGACTAAGGGCCAGTACCAGGGTAAGGGGCAGTACCAGGGTCAGGGGCAGTACCAGGGTAAGGGGCAGCACCAGGGTAAGGGGCAGCACCAGGGTAAGGGGCAGCACCAGGGTAAGGGGCAGCACCAGGGTAAGGGGCAGCTCCGGACTGAGGAATGGCAGCTCCGGACTGAGGGACTGCAGCTCCGGACTGAGGGACTGCAGCTCCGGACTGAGGGACTGCAGCTCCGGACTGAGGGACGGCCCATGGCTGGCTGACAGATCTGGCTGCTCATGGCTGGCTGACGGATCTGGCTGCTCATGGCTGGCTAACGGATCTGGCTGCTCATGGCTGGCTGACGGATCTGGCTGCTCATGGCTGGCTGACGGATCTGGCTGCTCATGGCTGGCTGACTGATCTGGCTGCTCATGGCTGGCTGACTGATCTGGCTGCTCATGGCTAGCTGACGGATCTGGCTGCTCATGGCTAGCTGACGGATCTGGCTGCTCATGGCTAGCTGACGGATCTGGCTGCTCATGGCTAGCTGACGGATCTGGCTGCTCATGGCTAGCTGACGGATCTGGCTGCTCATGGCTAGCTGACGGATCTGGCTGCTCATGGCTAGCTGACGGATCTGGCTGCTCATGGCTAGCTGACGGATCTGGCTGCTCATGGCTAGCTGACGGATCTGGCTGCTCATGGCTAGCTGACGGATCTGGCTGCTCATGGCTGGCTGACGGATCTGGCTGCTCATGGCTGGCTGACGGATCTGGCTGCTCATGGCTGGCTGACTGATCTGGCTGCTCCTGTCTGGTTGGCGGCCCTGGCAGATCCTGTCTGGTTGGCGGCTCTGGCAGATCCTGTCTGACGGACGGCTCTAGCGGCTCCTGTCTGGCTGGCGGCTCTAGCGGCTCCTGTCTGGCGGACGGCTCAGTGGGCTCATGGCAGACGGGCGGCTTTGCAGGCTCATGGCAGACGGGCGGCTTTGCAGGCTCATGGCAGACGGATGGCTCAGATGGTGCTGGGGAGACGGATGGCTCAGATGGCGCTGGGGAGACGGATGGCTCAGATGGCGCTGGGGAGACGGATGGCTCAGATGGCGCTGGGGAGACGGATGGCTCAGATGGCGCTTGGCAGACGGGCAGTTCAGTCATCGCTGTGCAGACGGCAGACTCCTGCCGGCTGAGGCGCACTGTAGGCCTGGTGCGTGGTGCCGGGACTGGTGGCACCGGGCTGGGGACACGCATCTCAGGGCTAGTGCGGGGAGCAGCAACAGGACGCACAGGACTCTGGGGACACACAGGAGGCTTGGTGCGTGGTTTAGACACTGGTGGTAAAGGGCTGGAGACACGCACCATATAGCTAGTGCGTGGAGGAGGCACTGGTGGTACTGGGTTGGGGCGGGGAGGTGGCGCCGGAAATACCGGACCGTGCAGGCGTACTGGCTCCCTTGAACGCCGAGCCTGCCCAACCTTACCTGGTTGTATGCTCCCCGTCACCTGACCAGTGCGGGGAGGTGGAATCACCCGCACCGGCCTATGTAGGCGAACCGGGGACACCATGCGTAAGGCTGGTGCCATGTACGCCGGCCCGAGGAGACGCACTGGTGACCAGATGCGTTGGGCCGGCTTCATGACATACGGCTCAACGCTCAGTCTAGCACGGCCGATACGTGGAGCTGAAATGTACCGAACCGGGCTACGCACGCGTACAGGAGACACCGTGCGCTCTACTGCGTAACACGGTGTCTGCCCGTACTCTCGCTCTCCACGGTAAGTACAGGGAGTAGGCGCAGGTTTCCTACCTGACTTCGCCACACTCCCTTTAAGGCCCCCCCCCAAGAAATTTTTGGGTTGTACTCACGGGTTTCCAGCCTTGTCTCCGTGCTGCCTCCTCATATCGCCTCCTCTCGGCTTTAGCTGCCTCCAGCTCTTCACGAGGAAGGCGATATTCTCCTGGTTGAGCCCACGGCCCCTTACCATCCAGTATCTCCTCCCATGTCCATGAATCCTGTGTAGGTAGATCCTGTTGCCGCTTTCCATGCCGCTTGGTCCTATAATGGTGAGTAATTCTGTTACGATCATGTGGAGGAGAGACGGACCAAAACGCAGCATTTGGAAAATAAGCCATCTTCTTTTATTTTAAAGACGACGAAAAATAAACACGAAACACTTAATACAAACTAACAAAACAACAAACGATCGTGAAGCTAAACAAACGTCGTGCACATACAACAGGCTACAAACGTTCTGACATAGACAATTACTCACAACCAATGAGAGCCTATGGCTACCCTAAATAAGGCTCCCAATCAGAGACAACCGAAATCAGCTGTCTCTAATTGGGAACTCATTCAGGTAACCATAGACTCTCCTAGATAACTAAACATACATAGACAACGCTAGACATCTGAACTCAACACAAACCCATATACTACACCCCATAACCCCTTTACCATAGAAACACCCAAAACCAACAAAACATAAACATTCCCCATGTCACACCCTGACCTAACTAAAATAATAAAGAAAACAAAGAATACTAAGGCCAGGGCGTGACAGCGTGAGAGGTTATTTTCCCCTCACCTCCTCCAGTAGGCCGTCTCGTCGCTGTTGGTAATCAAGGCTACCACTGTAGTGTCGTCTGCAAACTTGATGATTGAGTTGGAGGCGTGCATGGCCATGCAGTCGTGGGTGAACAGGGAGTACAGGAGGGGATTGAGAACGCACCCTTGTAGAATAGCGTGAGATTAGCTATAACACTGCCCATTTTCTATTAGCCTCATGACAAAATGTGTAGAATAGCATGAGATTAGCTATAAAACTGCCCATTTTCTCCCAGCCTCATGACAAAATGTGTAGAATAGCATGAGATTAGCTATAACACTGCCCATTTTCTATTAGCCTCATGACAAAATGTGTAGAATAGCATGAGATTAGCTATAAAACTGCCCATTTTCTCTCAGCCTCATGACAAAATGTGTAGAATAGCATGAGATTAGCTATAAAACTGCCCATTTTCTCCCAGCCTCATGACAACATGAAATGTGTAGAACAGCATGAGATTAGCTATAACACTGCCCATTTTCTCTCAGCCTCATGACAAAATGTGTAGAATAGCATGAGATTAGCTATAAAACTGCCCATTTTCTCTCAGCCTCATGACAAAATGTGTAGAATAGCATGAGATTAGCTATAACACTGCCCATTTTCTCTCAGCCTCATGACAAAATGTGTAGAATGACAAAATGTGTAGAATAGCATGAGATTAGCTATAACACTGCCCATTTTCTATCAGCCTCATGACAAATTAGCTATAAAACTGCCCATTTTCTCCCAGCCTCATGACAAAATGTCTAGAATAGCATGAGATTAGCTATAAAACTGCCCATTTTAGATCTCCCACTTGTCCCATACATGTTGGGAGTCGGGACAAGACAGACAGGCAGCCATTCAAAATCACGAATCAGCATATTTTTTATGGATACATACAAAATAATGTAAATAGAAAAACAGGTCAAACTAAATGAAATGCAGGTAGTTTGCCATCTTTCCGGTTTCAGTTTGAAGTGATTGTGTTAAATGTGTAGTTGGCTAGAGTAACAATGTAACTTTAAACCGTCCCCTCGCCCCGACACGGGCGCGAACCAGGGACCCTCTGCACATATCAACAACGGTCGCCCGCGAAGCGTCGTTACCCATCGCTCCACAAAGGCCACGGCCCTTGCAGAGCAAGGGGCAACACTACTAATAGGTTTCAGAGCAAGTGACGTAACTGATTGAAACGCTACTAGCGCGTACCCGCTAACTAGCTAGCCATTTCACATCCGTTACACTAGCTCCTCTGAACAACATTGTCCTGAGGTGAGAACAAGGTCCTGTGCCAGGCGAAATCGTGTTTCCAAATAAATGTCAGTAGAAATCACATTAAACAAATGCAAATGCAGACAGCTGCTTTTTTGTTATTCATGCTGCACTGTTTGACATGACTGCGTTAGCCCAAGTTGGCTAGATAGCAAGCAAGGTGATAAGAATGTTGTCAGACAGCATGGCAACTGAAGCTGGACTCATAGACTAGATGTAACATAGTACACCTAAATCCGGGACACTGAAATGAGTATGATATGTTATGTTTTGGTATGGTTACATTGGATAGAAGGTTACGTAAAGGGGAAAGGAAACACTAGACTTTAGAACACCAGCTAACTGTAACTGTAAACCGCCATCTTGGCATTGTTGCATCACTGGCAGGATTTTCCAAATCTGAAAGACCATGAACTGTGTGTGCATTAAGGAGAACAATTTGCTGGTTTCAAACCATTATACATATTTTGAAAGCTGAGAAACAACCCTCTCAAATGATATGACATACAGTACAATAACACCACAGCCATCAAATGGTAATCAGTTCAGAAAAAACACTTGTGAAGATGTGTATGTTACACAAAAATCAATCGTTTCCGGTGTCACGAACCGGCTCGAAGTCCGTAACAAAAAGGGAGACAACGTGGAGAAAAGGAATAACAAAAATATATTTATTAACTGAGGTAAACTAAATACAATGAACAATGGTGTGTGTGTAGTCAGTAATCAGTAGTGTAAGTGAGTGGTTGAGTGTATAAATGTGATAATGAGGGGTGTTGAAAGGTGCCAAAGCAAACAAACCAAACGGCCACAAAAATGCCACAACCAAAATCTGTCCAGTGTGTCTACATGGAGAGAGTCTCCTCAGTGAATGGGGAAGAGGTGTATTTATCCCGGGATATTTTGTGAGGATTGAACATCTGAAATCAGAATGTAATACATTTTACTGTGAATGAGTTATAGACGTTTTTGTGAACGGTGGTATTTTTCGTGAATTCTATGGAATGTTCCGTTATCAGACACTTTCTTATCTGGATTGTATATTAAACACAGATCTGCACCAAAACATATTACTGTCACGTTCCTGACCTTATTTCCTTTGTTTAGTCTTTGTTTAGTTGGTCAGGACGTGAGCTGGGTGGGCATTCTATGTTTTGTGTTGCTATGTTGGGTTTGTTGTTTGGCCTAATATGGTTCTCAATCAGAGGCAGGTGTTTGTCATTGTCTCTGATTGGGAACCATATTAAGATAGCCTGTTTTCACTGTTTGTTTGTGGGTGATTGTTCCTGTTCATTTTTGTGAGCGTCGAAGAAGGCATATATGAAAGTTCTCAGGACATTTTCAAACGTCCAAAATCGTCGGCTATTTCTAGTGACCAGCCTGCTCACACACATATTCCGAGACGGCTTTGTTTTTCCATTCATAAAAGGGAGAGGTTTGTCCACAACCAACGCTGACCCCGTTGACCTGCAGGAGGACATTTTGTGCCCTTGTTCCCAAAAACATTTTGTGCCCTTGTTCCCAAAAACATTTTGTACCCTCCACACAGTACATTCTTTACTAGTGTTATTTATTAGCCCAGCACCTATGTTTTTAAGGAAGTGCGTCTGAACACAAAGGGTTCTATATCTGAGTGAGACTGTACCTGAACCCTCTGTCATGACAGTGATATAGAAGATAACATACCCAGATGTCAAACAGACAGTAAGTACTCTTCACTTCCTGTATCTAGTTATTGATTCACTATTGCTGTGAATTGTTTACTTTCCAACTGGCATTTTGAGATGAGCTACCTAAGACAGAACAACCCATAACTCCACACTGTAGCTACCTAAGACAGAACTACCCATAACTACCCATAACTCCACACTGTAGCTACTACCTAAGACAGAACTACCCATAACTCCAGAACAACCCATAACTACCCATAACGACCCATAACTCCACACTGTAGCTGCCTAAAACAGAACTACCCATAACTTCCCATAACTACCCATAACTCCACACTGTAGCTACCTAAGACAGACTACCCATAACTCCACACTGTAGCTACCTAAGACAGAACTACCCATAACTACCCATAACTCAACACTGTAGCTACTACCTAAGACAGAACTACCCATAACTCCAGAACTACCCATAACTACCCATAACGACCCATAACTCCACACTGTAGCTGCCTAAAACAGAACTACCCATAACTTCCCTTAACTACCCATAACTCCACACTGTAGCTACCTAAGACAGACTACCCATAACTCCACACTGTAGCTACCTAAGACAGAACTACCCATAACTACCCATAACTCCACATTGTAGTTACCTAAGACAGAACTACCCATAACTACACATAACTCCAGAACTACCCATAACTCCACACTGTAGCTACTAATAACATCATAAATGTTACTTATAAATGTTACCTACTTTTGCTGAGCTTCCATCAGAATCTTGTACAAGGGGTCCTTTGTCCAGAACAATCGTTGTTTGGTTGTAGAATGTCCTTTTTTCCTCTCGAATTAGCAACCAAAGCTAGCCAAGTGGCGCGAAGCTGTCCATCGTCACCAAACGCAGAGAACGGAACACGCCAAAACTCCCGATAAACTTTCAATAATCTGATAAAACTATATTGAAAAAACATACTTTACGATGATATTATCACATTTATCAAATAAAATTAAAGCCGGAGATATTAGCCCTCTATAATGAAAGCTTTTCAGAAGCCAATGCTGATGTCCTTCCCGCGCCTTCCTGAACAAAGGAAACTGGGGTCATTTCATTCCAAGAGCTCTCTTTTGACCTCAGATCAAGCTATACACCCCATTTCACCTCTCACTGCCTATTGACATCGAGTGGAAGGCGTATGAAGTGCATGTATACTAATAGTTTTCAAGCA
>NC_074697.1:5323842-5351342 GCF_029448725.1 Salvelinus fontinalis
GTTTCGAACCCAAAGTCCTGATATGGATCTCACAGGTCCGTCCGTTTGGGGATCAGTGTTACACTGTATTGCACTTGGCAACAGCAGCAAGAGACAGCAGTAGTGACACACTGTATCCAGGAACTGCAAATGATCAGTAAATGACAGAGAAGTTGCCGAACCACATTCTGCTTCCAGAAGCAGTAAGCCGGCCAGATCATTTGATAATCCGATGATGTAATGTGAGAGTAGAATCAGTAGTGTCTGTGTGGTCTAAGGCTTTGTGTTCTACCTGATTAGCATTACCAGTAGGATTAACACATTAACAAGAGACAGCCAAGCTGCTTAAACAGACTGAAATATCATTAGGCTAGCTAGAGAGAGAGAGAGAGAGAGAGAGAGAGAGAGAGAGAGGTAACTTCCACAAAGCTGTGAACGATCTGAGAGACAAGGCAAGAAGGGCCTTCTACGTCATCAAAGGGAACATAAAATTCAACATACCAATTAGGATCTGGTTAAAAATACTTGAATCAGTTATAGAACCCATTGCCCTTTATGGTTGTGAGGTCTGGGGTCCGCTCACCAACCAAGAATTCGCAAAACGAGACAAACACCAAATTGAGACTCTGCATACAAAATCCTGCAAAAATATCCTCCGTGTACAACGTAAAACACCAAATAATGCATGCAGAGTAGAATTAGGCCGATACGAACTAATTATCAAACTCCAGAAAAGAGACGTTAAATTCTACAACTACCTAAAAGGAAGCGATTCCCAAACCTTCCATAACAAAGCCATCACCAACAGAGAGATGAACCTGGAGAAGAGTCCCGTAAGCATGCTGGTCCTGGGGCTCTGTTCACAAACACAAACAGACCCCACAGAGCCCCAGGACAGCAACACAATTAGACCCAACCAAATCATGACAAAAGAAAAAGATAATTACTTGACACATTGGAAAGAATTAACAAAGAAACAGAGCAAACTAGAATGCTATTTGGCCCTAAACAGAGAGTACACATTGGCAGAATACTTGACCACTGTGACTGACCCAAATTTAAGGAAAGCTTTGACTATGTACAGACTCAGTGAGCATAGACTTGCTATTGAGAAAGGCCGCCGTAGGTAGACATGGCTCTCAAGAGAAGACAGGCTATGTGCACACTGCCCACAAAATGAGGTGGAAACTGAGCTGCACTTCCTAACCTCCTGCCCAATGTATGACCATATTAGAGAGACATATTTCCCTCAGATTACACAGATCCACAAAGAATTCGAGAAAAAAATATACATTTTTATCATTTCCCATATCTACTGGGAGAAAAACCAGAGCAGCAAGATTTGTGACCTGTTGCCACAAGAAAAGGGCGACCAGTGAAGAACTAACACTATTGTAAATACAACCCATATTTATGTTTATTTATTTTCCCTTTTGTACTTTAACCATTTGTACATCAATACAACACTGTATATATACATAATATGACATTTGTAATGTCTTTATTCTTCAGGAACTTCTGTGAGTGTAATGTTCACTGTTCATTTGTATTGTTTATTTCACTTTTGTATAATATCTACCTCACTTGCTTTGGCAATGTTAACATATGTTTCCCATGCCAATAAAGCCCCTTGAATTGATTTGAAAGAGAGATGGGGGGGTGAAAATATGTTGATACAACTTCAATGCAGCGTCTATTAAAATAGACCTTCAAAATGCTCAATGATGACATTTCAACACAAAGGTTTTTCACATGCACACACTTCGATATCACTCAGAGGTTTTAAACAATATAATTACAAGTAAGGAGTGCAGATTACATTCAAAGAGAGAGAGAGAGAGAGAGAGAGAGAGAAAGAGAGAGAGAGAGAGAGAGACAGAGAGAGAGAGAGAGAGAGAAGGTCCGAGCCTAAACCACAAAAAAACAACACTAGACACTATGGAACACAGAGATATCACGATCTCATCCTGGAATATCCAAGGTCTGAGGTCATCTGCCTTTGGCCTAAAGAGCAAGGACCCAGACTTCATCAAAGATATCTGAAATACAGACATTGTCATCCGAAAAGAGACATGTTATAGAGGAGGCAGATGCACTGGTTGCCCTCTAGGTTACAGAGAGCTGGTAGTCCCATCCACCAACTCTAGGTGTGAAACAGGGAAGAGACTCAGGGGTAGGCTAATTTGATATAGAGCAGATCTAACCCACTCATTTTACATCTAGCTAGAAATGAATAATTAATAAGTAAATTATCTCAACACAAATATTACGCATTTATCACGTTTCAGGTAAGACCCAAATGCAGACTATGTTGAAGTAACAATGTTTATTACAGCAACAGGGGCAAGCAAACGGTCAAGGCAGGCAGGGGTCGATAACCAGAGTAGGAGCAAAGGTGCAGGACGGCAGGCAGGCTCAGGGTCAGGGCCAGGCAGAGTGTTCAGGCAGGCAGACTCAGGGTCAGGTCAGGCAGAATGTTCAGGCAGGCGGACTCAGGGTCAGGTCAGGCAGAGTGTTCAGGCAGGCAGACTCAGGGTCAGGTCAGGCAGAGTGTTCAGGCAGGCGGACTCAGAGATGGGACAGGCAAGGGTCAAAACCAGGAGGACGAGAAAAAGAGAGACTGGGGAAAAGCAGGAGCTAAGACAAACCGCTGGTTGATTTGACAAACAAGACGAAGTGGCAACAGACAAACAGCGAACACAGGTATAAATACACAGGGGATAATGGGGAAGATGGGTGACATCTGGAGGGGGGTGGAGACAATCACAAGGACAGGTGAAACAGATCAGGGCGTGACAGAACTGACTTGTTGTCTTTTGGCCTGGTGTGGTTCCCAATCAGAGGCAGCTGTCTATCGTTGTCTCTGATTGGGAGCCATACTTAGGTAGCCTGTTTTCCTACTATGATTTGTGGGTAGTTGTTTTCTGTCTTTGTATTAGTTACCAGACGGAACTGTTTTGGTTGTTCTTTGTTTGTTTATTTTGTATTTTAGTGTTCAGTGCATTTTAATAAAATGACGAACACTTACCACGCTGCACATTGGTCCGATCCTTCCTACTCCTCCTCAGACGAAGAGGAGAGCCGTTACACTTGTGGCCATCAAAAGGAACATAAAATTCAACATACCAATTAGGATCTGGCTAAATATACTTGAATCAGGTATAGAACTCATTGCCCTTTATGCTTGTGAGATCTGGGATCCCCTACCAACCAAGAATTCACAAAATGGAACAAACATCAAATTGAGACTGCATGCAGAATTCTGCAAAAATATCCTCCATGTACAACGTCAAAAGCTTTGACTACATGTATGTACAGACTCAGTGAGAATTGCCCTGCTGTTGAGAGAGGCTGCCGTAGGCAGACCTGGCTCTCAAGAGAAGACAAGTTATGTGCACACTGCCCACAAAAGGAGGTGGAAACTGAGCTGCACTTCCTAACCTCCTGCCCAATGTATGACCATATTAGAGAGACATATTTCCCTCAGATTACACAGACCCACAAAGAATTAGAAAACAAATCCAATTTTGATAAACTCCCATATCTACTGGGTGAAATACCACAGTGTGCCATCACAGCAGCAATATTTGTGACCTGATGCCACAAGAAAAGGGCAACCAGTGAAAAACAAACACCATTGTAAATACAACCCATTTTTATGTTTATTTATCTTCACTGTTTACACATCATTACAACACTGTATATATACATAATATGACATTTGAAATGTCTTTATTCCTTTGGAACTTTTGTGAGTGTAATGTCTACGGTTATTTTTTATTTATTTATTTACTTTTATTTATTATTTATTTCACTTGCTTTGGCAATGTAAACATGTTTATCATGCCAATAAAGCAATTTGAATTGAGAGAGAATGAGATACTTGATCTGATGTGGTCTACAGATTACATTGAGAGAGAGAGAGAGAGAGAGAGAGAGAGAGAGAGAGAGAGAGAGAGAGAGAGAGAGAGAGAGAGAGAGAGAGAGAGAGAGAGAGAGAGAGGAGAGAGAGAGAGAGAGAGAGAGAGAGAGAGAGAGAGAGAGAGAGAGAGAGAGAGGGAGAGAGAGAGAGAGAGGGAGAGAGAGAGCGAGAGCGAGAGAGAGAGGGAGAGCGAGAGAGAGAGGGGCAGACAGAGAGAGAGAGAGAGAGAGAGAGAGAGACAGAGAGAGAGAGGGAGAGATACTTGACCTGAGGTGGTCTACAGATTACATTAAGAGAGAAAGAGAGAGAGAGACCACTGTGACTGACCCAAACTTAAGGAAAGCTTTGACTATGTACAGACTCAGTGAGCATAGTCTTGCTATTGAGAAAGGCCGCCGTAGGCAGACATGGCTCTCAAGAGAAGACAGGCTATGTGCGCACTGCCCACAAAATGAGGTGGAAACCGAGCTGCACTTCCTAACCTCCTGCCCAATGTATGACCATATTAGAGACACATATTTCCCTCAGATCACACAGATCCACAAAGAATTCGAAAACAAATCCAATTTTGATAAACTCCCATATCTACTGGGTGAAATTCCACAGTGTGCCATCACAGCAGCAAGATTTGTGACCTGTTGCCACAAGAAAAGGGCAACCAGTGAAAAACAAACACCATTGTAAATACAACCCATATTTATGCTTACTTATTTTAACTTGTGTGCTTTAACCATTTGTACATTGTTACAACACTGTATATATTTAATATGACACTCGTAATGTCTTTATTGTTTTGAAACTTCTGTATGTGTAATGTTTACTGTTAATTAGTTTTGTTTGTTTCACTTTTGAGGAATTGTCTACCTCATTTGCTTTGGCAATGTTAACACATGTTTCCCATGCCAATAAAGCCCCTTGAATTGAATTGAATTGAATTGAGAGAGAGAGACACAGAGAGAGAGACAGAGAGAGAGAGAGAGAGAGAGAGAGAGAGAGAGAGAGAGAGAGAGAGAGAGAGAGAGAGACAATTCTTCTTTGTGGAAGAATTGTGTGTGTGTGTGTGTGTGTGTGTGTGTGTGTGTGTGTGTGTGTGTGTGTGTGTGTGTGTGTGTGTGTGTGTGTGTGTGTGTGTGTGTGTGTGTGTGTGTGTCTGTGTGTGTCTGTGTGTGTCTGTGTGTGTCTGTGTGTGTCTGTGTGTGTGTATGCTCCCCTCCCCTGCTATCTAAGATTTATATCGCTTCCCGTCACGTCACTCAGACCAGCTGCTGAAATGACATTCACGTTCTTTTTCCATAACTGAAATGTTCTCCTCCTATCTAGCCCTCCATCTTTCTCTGGCTCGTCCACTCTCCCTCACTCTCCCTCACTCTCCCTCTCTTTCCCTCACTCTCTGGGGAGAAGGAGCATGTTCTATCTATTTATTATCTTTACACAGTCTGACATAGAGAGGATCATCAAATGTGTGCGTGTACAAATATTACGAAGCCCTTTTGGTTTGACGCAACATGACAGATATGGATATTATGTCTGATGGTGTAGCGAAGAGCGCTCGCTATTTAACAGATGGGTTCAAATTGTGTGATGTAAGCTTCTGTGGAGGGCTGAGCTTGCTAGACGTTATGTCTGTATTGGTGTGCTGTGTTACGTCACCGTCGTTTGTCTTGCATGTTATGTCTGTCTGAGGGCTGTTTGTTTGTTTGAGTCTTTCCTTCTTAGGCAGTGTGTGTGTGTGTGTGTGTGTGTGTGTGTGTGTGTGTGTGTGTGTGTGTGTGTGTGTGTGTGTGTGTGTGTGTGTGTGTGTGTGTGTGTGTGTGTGTGTGTGTGTGTGTGTGTGTGTGTGTGTGTGTGTGTGTGTGTGTGTGTGTGTGTACGTGTTGTTTTTCTTCTTCTGTACACACCCTTAGAGAGTGTATAAGGCCCACAGGGAAACGTGCTGGTAAAATGTGTCATTTTGTCTACAAGAGCAGAGACTAAACTGCCATGGGCTTTACTCTGTAACACGGTCAGGATGAAACTAGGGGGAAACACATAGGACAATCCTCATACCAAGTGCAGAAAAACAGATATGTGTTGGAGAAACTGACTAAGGCAGCAGAACTAGGCTGGCCTTTCTATCCAGTATGTATTACTGTGGTTATAGTATCCAGTATGTATTACTGTGTTTATAGTATCCAGTATGTATTACTGTGGTTATAGTATCCAGTATGTATTACTGTGGTTATAGTATCCAGTATGAATTACTGTGTTTATAGTATCCAGTATGTATTACTGTGATAATAGTATCCAGTATGTATTACTGTGCTTATAGTATCCAGTATGTATTAGTGTGATTATAGTATCCAGTATGTATTACTGTGGTTATAGTACCCAGTATGTATTAGTGTGATTATAGTATTCAGTATGTATTACTGTGTTTATAGTATCCAGTATGTATTAGTGTGATTATAGTACCCAGTATGTATTAGTGTGATTATAGTATTCAGTATGTATTACTGTGTTTATAGTATCCAGTATGTATTACTGTGGTTATAGTACCCAGTATGTATTAGTGTGATTATAGTATTCAGTATGTATTACTGTGTTTATAGTATCCAGTATGTATTACTGTGGTTATAGTACCCAGTATGTATTAGTGTGATTATAGTATTCAGTATGTATTTATTACTGTGCTTATAGTACCCAGTGTGTATGTATTACAATAAGGCCTGTATGTATGTATAAGGCCTGAGGGGGTTTGGTGTATGGCAAAAATACCACTGCTAAGGAGTGTCTGGATACAGCCCTTAGCCGTGGTATAATGGCCATTTACAACAAACCCCTGAGGTACCTTATTGCTATTATAAACTGGTTTTAGCACATAATTAGAGCAGTATAGAATATGTGTTTTGTTATACCCGTCGTATATGGTCTAATATACCACAGCTGTCAGCCAATCGGCATTCAGGGCTTGAACCACCCAGTTTATAATGTGAATTACAGTGTCTCGAGGTAAAAGGCAGACATTGGAACAGCAGCACAGCTGGAGGATTCCATCTGTTTATTTATGTCTGGCTCGCTGTCTGAGTACTACATGCACGCACGCATGCACGCACTCACACGCCTGCTGTTCTGAGCATTAGGTCCCTGCCTCTCGGGAACGCTGGGAGAGAAAACCTGGCGGATTGGAGCGGATTAGAGAGCAGATTCTTGCCGTTGGGTCGCCCATACTGAGGACAGCACCTCTGTCCCCTTCCTGGGAGACTGGGGATTAGCCCTGGTCTCCTCTGTCATTATGGCACACACACATGCACACATAAAAACATACACACACATACACACATAAACACACAAACACACAGACACACACACACACAGACACACATAAACACACACACACATACACACATAAACACACACACACACAGACAAACACACACACAGACACACATAAACACACACACATACACACATACACACATAAACACACACACACACACACATAAACACAAAACACACACAGCTCAAATTGTCTCCTCATAGCTTTATGATAGTGTTGGTTTGGATGTGAGGCTTTGTGGGCTATTTGGATGGGTTTCTCCATGGTGATGGCTTGGTTTGTTTTTCAGAAATGTGCCTGTCCCCTTGAGCGAACGTGCCACCATTTTAGTTGTTACTAACAGATGGATGACAGACTCTCTGTGACCTCAAACACAGCCCTAGTCACGAATATAAACGTCTGATCTTTTTAGATCGTTTCGTCTAGTAGTTATGGTTTGATGTTGAGGAAAGTGTTTAACTGACTTTGTGCTGTATTGATGTTGTATTGATGTTGTATTGATGTTGTATTAATGTTGTATTGATGTTGTATTAATGTTGTATTGATGTTGTATTGATGTTGTATTGATGTTGTATTGATGTTGTATTGATGTTGTATTGATGTTGTATTGATGTTGTATTGATGTTGTATTGATGTTGTATTAATGTTGTATTGATGTTGTATTAATGTTGTGCTGTATTGATGTTGTGCTGTATTGATGTTGTATTGATGTTGTATTGATGTTGTATTGATGTTGATGTTGTATTGATGTTGTATTGATGTTGTATTGATGTTGTATTGATGTTGTATTAATGTTGTATTGATGTTGTATTGATGTTGTATTGATGTTGTATTGATGTTGTGTTGTATTGATGTTGTATTGATGTTGTATTGATGTTGTATTGATGTTGTGTTGTATTGATGTTGTATTGATGTTGTGTTGTATTGATGTTGATGTTGTATTGATGTTGTATTGATGTTGTATTGATGTTGTGTTGTATTAATGTTGTATTGATGTTGTATTGATGTTGTATTGATGTTGTATTGATGTTGTGTTGTATTAATGTTGTATTGATGTTGTATTGATGTTGTATTGATGTTGTGTTGTATTGATGTTGATGTTGTATTGATGTTGTATTGATGTTGTATTGATGTTGTATTGATGTTGATGTTGTATTGATGTTGGATTGACGTTGTATTGATGTTGTATTGATGTTGATGTTGTATTGATGTTGTATTGATGTTGTATTGATGTTGTATAGATGTTGATGTTGTATTGATGTTGTATTGATGTTGTATTGATGTTGTGCTGTATTGATGTTGTATTGATGTTGTATTGATGTTGATGTTGTATTGATGTTGATGTTGTATTGATGTTGTATTGATGTTGTATTGATGTTGATGTTGTATTGATGTTGTATTGATGTTGTATTGATGTTGTATTGATGTTGTATTGATGTTGGATTGATGTTGTGTTGTATTGATGTTGTATTGATGTTGATGTTGTATTGATGTTGTATTGATGTTGTATTGATGTTGTGTTGTATTGATGTTGTATTGATGTTGTATTGATGTTGTATTGATGTTGTATTAATGTTGTATTGATGTTGTATTGATGTTGTATTGATGTTGTATTGATGTTGTGTTGATGTTGTATTGATGTTGTATTGATGTTGTGTTGATGTTGTATTGATTTTGTATCGATGTTGTGTTGATGTTGGATTGACGTTGTGTTGATGTTGATGTTGTGTTGATGTTGTGTTGATGTTGATGTTGTATTGATGTTGTGTTGATGTTGGATTGACGTTGTGTTGATGTTCTGTTGATGTTGTGCTGAATCGATGTTGTATTGATGTTGTATAGATGTTGTATTGTGTTGTATCGATGTCAAATCAAAGCAAATCAAATTGTATTTGTCACATACACATGGTTAGCAGATGTTAATGCGAGCGTAGCGAAATGCTTGTGCTTCTAGTTCCGACAATGCAGTAACAACCATAATAATAACCAACAAGTAATCTAACCTAACAATTCCACAACTACTACCTTATACACACAAGTGTAAAGGGATAAAGAATATGTACATAAAGATATATGAATGAGTGATGGTACAGAACGGCATAGGCAAGATGCAGTAGATGGTATAGAGTACAGTCTATACATATGAGATGAGTAATGTAGGGTATGTAAACATTATATTAAGTGGCATTGTTTAAAGTGGCTAGTGGTATATTTTTACATAATTTCCATCAATTCCCATTATTAAAATGGCTGGAGTTGAGTCAGTATGTTGGCAGCGGCCACTAAATGTTAGTGGTGGCTGTTTGACAGTCTGATGACCTTGAGATAGAAGCTGTTTTTCAGTCTCTCGGTCCCTGCTTTGATGCACCTGTACTGACTTCGCCTTCTGGATGATAGCGAGGTGAAAAGGCAGTGGCTCGGGTGGTTGTTGTCCTTGATGATCTTTATGGCCTTCCTGTGACATCGGGTGTTGTAGGTGTCCTGGAGGGCAGGTAGTTTGCCAAGGGTGATGCGTTGTGCAGACCTCACTACCCTCTGGAGAGCCTTACGGTTGTGGGCGGAGCAGTTTCTGTACCAGGCGGTGATAGAGCCCGACAGGATTCTCTCGATTGTGCATCTGTAGAAGTTTGTGAGTGCTTTTGGTGACAAGCCGAATTTCTTCAGCCTCCTGAGGCGCTGCTGCGACTTCTTCACAACGCTGTCTGTGTGGGTGGACCAATTCAGTTTGTCCGTGATGTGTACACCGTGATGTTGTATTGATGTTGTATTGATGTTGTATTGATGTTGTATTGATATTGTGTTGATGTTGTATTGATGTTGTATTGATGTTGTGTTGATGTTGTATTGATGTTGTATTGATGTTGTGTTGATGTTGTATTGATGTTGTATTGGTATTGATGTTGTGTTGATGTTGTGTTGATGTTGTATTGATGTTGATGTTGTATTGATGTTGTATTGATGTTGTATTGATGTTGTATTGATGTTGTACTGATGTTGTATTGATGTTGTGTTGATGTTGTATTGATGTTGTATTGGTATTGATGTTGTGTTGATGTTGTGTTGATGTTGTATTGATGTTGATGTTGTATTGATGTTGTATTGATGTTGTATTGATGTTGTATTGATGTTGTATTGATGTTGATGTTGTGTTGTATTGATGTTGTATTGATGTTGTATTGATGTTGTATTGATGTTGTATTAATGTTGTATTGATGTTGTGTTGATGTTGTGTTGTATTGATGTTGTGTTGTATTGATGTTGTGTTGATGTTGTATTGATGTTGTATTGATGTTGTATTGATGTTGTATTGATGTTGTATTGATGTTGTATTGATGTTGTATTGATGTTGTATTAATGTTGTATTGATGTTGTGTTGTATTGATGTTGTATTGATGTTGTATTGATGTTGTATTAATGTTGTATTGATGTTGTGTTGTATTGATGTTGTGTTGTATTGATGTTGTGTTGATGTTGTATTGATGTTGTATTGATGTTGTATTGATGTTGTATTGATGTTGTATTGATGTTGTATTGATGTTGTATTGATGTTGTATTAATGTTGTATTGATGTTGTGTTGTATTGATGTTGTGTTGTATTGATGTTGTACTGATGTTGTATTAATGTTGTACTGATGTTGTACTGATGTTGTATTGATGTTGTACTGATGTTGTATTGATGTTGTATTGATGTTGTATTGATGTTGTATTGATGTTGTATTGATGTTGTATTGATGTTGTATTGATGTTGTATTGATGTTGTACTAATGTTGTATTGATGTTGTATTGATGTTGTATTGATGTTGTACTAATGTTGTATTGATGTTGTATTGATGTTGTATTGATGTTGTATTGATGTTGTACTAATGTTGTATTGATGTTGTATTGATGTTGTATTGATGTTGTGTTGATGTTGTATTGATGTTGTATTGATGTTGTACTAATGTTGTATTGATGTTGTATTGATGTTGTATTGATGTTGTACTAATGTTGTATTGATGTTGTATTGATGTTGTATTGATGTTGTATTGATGTTGTATTGATGTTGTGTTGATGTTGTATTGATGTTGTATTGATGTTGTATTGATGTTGTATTGATGTTGTACTAATGTTGTATTGATGTTGTATTGATGTTGTGCTGTATTGATGTTGTATTGATGTTGTGTTGTATTGATGTTGTATTGATGTTGTGTTGTATTGATGTTGTATTGATGTTGTATTGATGTTGTGTTGTATTGATGTTGTGTTGATGTTGTGTTGTATTGATGTTGTATTGATGTTGTATTGATGTTGTATTGATGTTGTATTGATGTTGTGTTGTATTGATGTTGTATTGATGTTGTATTGATGTTGTGTTGTATTGATGTTGTATTGATGTTGTGTTGTATTGATGTTGTATTGATGTTGTATTGATGTTGTACTGATGTTGTATTGATGTTGTACTGATGTTGTGCTGTATTGATGTTGTATTGATGTTGTATTAATGTTGTATTGATGTTGTATTGGTATTGATGTTGTATTGATGTTGTGTTGTATTGATGTTGTGTTGTATTGATGTTGTACTGATGTTGTATTGATGTTGTATTGATGTTGTATTGATGTTGTATTGATGTTGTATTGATGGTGTATTGATGTTGTGTTGTATTGATGTTGTATTGATGTTGTGTTGTATTGATGTTGTATTGATGTTGTATTGATGTTGTATTGATGTTGTATTGATGTTGTATTGATGTTGTATTGATGTTGTGTTGTATTGATGTTGTATTGATGTTGTATTGATGTTGTATTGATGTTGCATTGATGTTGTATTGATGTTGTGTTGTATTGATGTTGTATTGATGTTGTATTGATGTTGTATTGATGTTGTATTGATGTTGTATTGTATTGATGTTGTATTGATGTTGTATTGATGTTGTATTGATGTTGTGTTGTATTGATGTTGTATTGATGTTGTATTGATGTTGTATTGATGTTGTATTGATGTTGTATTGATGTTGTATTGATGTTGTATTGATGTTGCATTGATGTTGTATTGATGTTGTGTTGTATTGATGTTGTATTGATGTTGTATTGATGTTGTATTGATGTTGTATTGATGTTGTATTGTATTGATGTTGTATTGATGTTGTATTGATGTTGTATTGATGTTGTGTTGTATTGATGTTGTATTGATGTTGTATTGATGTTGTATTGATGTTGTGTTGTATTGATGTTGTATTGATGTTGTATTGATGTTGTATTGATGTTGTATTGATGTTGTATTGATGTTGTATTGATGTTGTATTGATGTTGTGTTGTATTGATGTTGTATTGATGTTGTATTAATGTTGTATTGATGTTGTGTTGTATTGATGTTGTATTAATGTTGTATTGATGTTGTGTTGTATTGATGTTGTGTTGTATTGATGTTGTACTGATGTTGTATTAATGTTGTACTGATGTTGTACTGATGTTGTATTGATGTTGTACTGATGTTGTATTGATGTTGTATTGATGTTGTATTGATGTTGTATTGATGTTGTACTAATGTTGTATTGATGTTGTGTTGATGTTGTATTGATGTTGTATTGATGTTGTACTAATGTTGTATTGATGTTGTATTGATGTTGTATTGATGTTGTGTTGATGTTGTACTGATGTTGTATTGATGTTGTACTAATGTTGTATTGATGTGGTATTGATGTTGTATTGATGTTGTATTGATGTTGTATTGATGTTGTATTGATGTTGTATTGATGTTGTATTGATGTTGTACTAATGTTGTATTGATGTTGTATTGATGTTGTATTGATGTTGTACTAATGTTGTATTGATGTTGTATTGATGTTGTACTAATGTTGTATTGATGTTGTATTGATGTTGTGTTGATGTTGTATTGATGTTGTGCTGTATTGATGTTGTATTGATGTTGTATTGATGTTGTATTGATGTTGTACTAATGTTGTATTGATGTTGTATTGATGTTGTGCTGTATTGATGTTGTATTGATGTTGTGTTGTATTGATGTTGTATTGATGTTGTGTTGTATTGATGTTGTATTGATGTTGTATTGATGTTGTGTTGTATTGATGTTGTGTTGATGTTGTGTTGTATTGATGTTGTATTGATGTTGTATTGATGTTGTATTGATGTTGTATTGATGTTGTGTTGTATTGATGTTGTATTGATGTTGTGTTGTATTGATGTTGTATTGATGTTGTGTTGTATTGATGTTGTATTGATGTTGTATTGATGTTGTATTGATGCTGTATTGATGTTGTATTGATGTTGTACTGATGTTGTATTGATGTTGTACTGATGTTGTGCTGTATTGATGTTGTATTGATGTTGTATTAATGTTGTATTGATGTTGTATTGGTATTGTGTTGTATTGATGTTGTATTAATGTTGTATTGATGTTGTATTGATGTTGTATTGATGTTGTGTTGTATTGATGTTGTGTTGTATTGATGTTGTATTGATGTTGTGTTGTATTGATGTTGTATTGATGTTGTATTGATGTTGTATTGATGTTGTATTGATGTTGTGTTGTATTGATGTTGTATTGATGTTGTATTAATGTTGTATTGATGTTGTGTTGTATTGATGTTGTATTAATGTTGTATTGATGTTGTGTTGTATTGATGTTGTGTTGTATTGATGTTGTACTGATGTTGTATTAATGTTGTACTGATGTTGTACTGATGTTGTATTGATGTTGTACTGATGTTGTATTGATGTTGTATTGATGTTGTATTGATGTTGTATTGATGTTGTATTGATGTTGTATTGATGTTGTATTGATGTTGTATTGATGTTGTACTAATGTTGTATTGATGTTGTATTGATGTTGTATTGATGTTGTACTAATGTTGTATTGATGTTGTATTGATGTTGTATTGATGTTGTATTGATGTTGTACTAATGTTGTATTGATGTTGTATTGATGTTGTATTGATGTTGTATTAATGTTGTATTGATGGTGTATTGATGTTGTGTTGTATTGATGTTGTATTGATGTTGTGTTGTATTGATGTTGTATTGATGTTGTATTGATGTTGTATTGATGTTGTATTGATGTTGTATTGATGTTGTATTGATGTTGTGTTGTATTGATGTTGTATTGATGTTGTATTGATGTTGTATTGATGTTGCATTGATGTTGTACTGATGTTGTGCTGTATTGATGTTGTATTGATGTTGTATTAATGTTGTATTGATGTTGTATTGGTATTGATGTTGTATTGATGTTGTGTTGTATTGATGTTGTGTTGTATTGATGTTGTACTGATGTTGTATTGATGTTGTATTGATGTTGTATTGATGTTGTATTGATGTTGTATTGATGGTGTATTGATGTTGTGTTGTATTGATGTTGTATTGATGTTGTGTTGTATTGATGTTGTATTGATGTTGTATTGATGTTGTATTGATGTTGTATTGATGTTGTATTGATGTTGTATTGATGTTGTGTTGTATTGATGTTGTATTGATGTTGTATTGATGTTGTATTGATGTTGCATTGATGTTGTATTGATGTTGTGTTGTATTGATGTTGTATTGATGTTGTATTGATGTTGTATTGATGTTGTATTGATGTTGTATTGTATTGATGTTGTATTGATGTTGTATTGATGTTGTATTGATGTTGTATTGATGTTGTATTGATGTTGTATTGATGTTGTATTGATGTTGTATTGATGTTGTATTGATGTTGCATTGATGTTGTATTGATGTTGTGTTGTATTGATGTTGTATTGATGTTGTATTGATGTTGTATTGATGTTGTATTGATGTTGTATTGTATTGATGTTGTATTGATGTTGTATTGATGTTGTATTGATGTTGTGTTGTATTGATGTTGTATTGATGTTGTATTGATGTTGTATTGATGTTGTATTGATGTTGTATTGATGTTGTATTGATGTTGCATTGATGTTGTATTGATGTTGTGTTGTATTGATGTTGTATTGATGTTGTATTGATGTTGTATTGATGTTGTGTTGTATTGATGTTGTATTGATGTTGTATTGATGTTGTATTGATGTTGTATTGATGTTGTATTGATGTTGTGTTGTATTGATGTTGTATTGATGTTGTGTTGTATTGATGTTGTGTTGTATTGATGTTGTATTGATGTTGTGTTGTATTGATGTTGTATTGATGTTGTATTGATGTTGTATTGATGTTGTATTGATGCTGTATTGATGTTGTATTGATGTTGTATTGATGTTGTATTGATGTTGTATTGATGTTGTATTGTGTTGTATTGATGTTGTGCTGATGTTGTATTGTGTTGTATTGATGTTGTATTGATGTTGTATTGATGTTGTGTTGTATTGATGTTGTATTGATGTTGTATTGATGTTGTATTGATGTTGTATTGATGTTGTGTTGATGTTGTATTGATGTTGTGTTGATGTTGTGTTGTGTTGTATTGATGTTGTGCTGTATTGATGTTGTATTGATGTTGTATTAATGTTGTATTAATGTTGTATAGATGTTGTATAGATGTTGTGTTGTGTTGTATTGATGTTGTATTGATGTTGTATTGTATTGATGTTGTATTGATGTTGTATTGATGTTGTGTTGTATTGATGTTATGTTGTATTGATGTTGTGTTGTATTGATGTTGTATGGATGTTGTATTGATGTTGTATTGATGTTGTATTGATGTTGTACTGATGTTGTATTGATGTTGTATTGATGTTGTATTGATGTTGTATTGATGTTGTATTGATGTTGTATTGATGTTGTATTGATGTTGTATTGATGTTGTGCTGTATTGATGTTGTATTGATGTTGTGTTGATGTTGATGTTGTATTGATGTTGTATTGATGATGTATGGATGTTGTATTGATGTTGTATTGATGTTGTATTGATGTTGTATTGATGTTGTATTGATGTTGTGTTGATGTTGTATTGATGTTGTATTGATGTTGTATTGATGTTGTATTGATGTTGTGTTGTATTGATGTTGTATTGATGTTGTATTGATGTTGTATTGATGTTGTATTGATGTTGTATTGATGTTGATGTTGTATTGATGTTGTATTGATGTTGTATTGATGTTGTGTTGTATTGATGTTGTATTGATGTTGTGTTGTATTGATGTTGTATTGATGTTGTATTGATGTTGTATTGATGTTGTATTGATGTTGTGTTGTATTGATGTTGTATTGATGTTGTATTGATGTTGTGTTGTATTGATGTTGTATTGATGTTGTATTGATGTTGTGTTGATGTTGTATTGATGTTGTATTGATGTTGTGTTGTATTGATGTTGTATTGATGTTGTATTAATGTTGTATAGATGTTGTATTGATGTTGTATTGATGTTGTGTTGTATTGATGTTGTATTAATGTTGTATAGATGTTGTATTAATGTTGTATTGATGTTGTGTTGTATTGATGTTGTATTAATGTTGTATTGATGTTGTATTGATGTTGTATTGATGTTGTATTGATGTTGTATTGATGTTGTATTGATGTTGTGTTGTATTGATGTTGTATTGATGTTGTATTGATGTTGTATTGATGTTGTATTGATGTTGTGTTGTATTGATGTTGTATTGATGTTGTATTAATGTTGTATAGATGTTGTGTTGTATTGATGTTGTATTGATGTTGTATTGATTTTGTATTGATGTTGTATTGATGTTGTGCTGTATTGATGTTGTATTGATGTTGTATTGATGTTGTATTGATGTTGTGTTGTATTGATGTTGTATTGATGTTGTATAGATGTTGTGTTGTATTGATGTTGTATTGATGTTGTATTGATGTTGTATTGATGTTGTATTGTATTGATGTTGTGTTGATGTTGTATTGTATTGATGTTGTATTGATGTTGTATTGATGTTGTGTTGTATTGATGTTGTATTGATGTTGTATTGATGTTGTGTTGTATTGATGTTGTATTGATGTTGTATTGATGTTGTATTGATGTTGTATTGATGTTGTATTGATGTTGTATTGATGTTGTATTGATGTTGTGCTTTATTGATGTTGTATTGATGTTGTGTTGTACTGATGTTGTATTGATGTTGTATTGATGATGTATTGATGTTGTATTGATGTTGTATTGATGTTGTATTGATGTTGTATTGATGTTGTATTGATGTTGTGCTGATGTTGTATTGATGTTGTATTGATGTTGTATTGATGTTGTATTGATGTTGTATTGATGTTGTATTGATGTTGTATTGATGTTGTATTGATGTTGTATTGATGTTGTGTTGTATTGATGTTGTGTTGTATTGATGTTGTATTGATGTTGTGCTGTATTGATGTTGTGTTGTGTTGTATTTATGTTGTATTGATGTTGTGCTGTATTGATGTTGTGTTGTGTTGTATTCATGTTGTGTTATATTAATGTTGATCGTGAGAGGATGACTAAGATGGAGGACGACTACAGACAGGAGCAGGCTTTCAAGGTAATAAAAGAGTACACTGTTGTTCCTATAGTGTTAGACAACCTTACCCCCCCCCCCCCCCCCCTCCCTTCAGCACCACACACTGGCCTCAGCAGAGATACAAAGTCCCATATTTAAATAAAGGCATTCTAATCCACTCCAAGTCAGAGGAGGTGATGATAGTATTATGACGACAGACCACCAGTCCAGTCTCTCTCACACCAAGCTCTCTGTGCAGTGAAGACACGGCGCGCTCTCACACCCCCACGGCTGAAATGTGTGTTGTGTTTGTTTTATTGGTCTTATCGCCTGCGCCAGTCTGGTGGTGGGGGTTAGGGAGGGTTAGTGAGGTTTCAGCTTCAGCACGCTGGTATTAAGAGGAATGGCTTCTGATTCACAGAAAAGTACACTGCTCTCCCTCCAGTTTCCTGCTCCTCACACGGACGCTCACCCAGAGAGAAGAAAGTAGACTCTCTGTATTGACACATTTTCACACACACACACACACACACACACACACACACACACACACACACACACACACTCCACCCGTGTTCCTCACACGTACATATACCCAGAGAGAAGGAAGTGGTCACACAAAGTCACTCGCACCCTGTACCCCTGTACCCCTGCCCCTGTACCCCTGCCTCTATACCCCTGCCCCATGTACCCCTGCACCTGTACCCCTGCCTCTATACCCCTGCCCCTGTACCCCTGCCCCATGTACCCCTGCACCTGTACCCCTGCCTCTATACCCCTGCCCCTGTACCCCTGCCTCTGTACCCCTGCCCCTGTACCCCTGCCTCTGTACCCCTGCCCCTGTACCCAGAGAGAAATAAACAGTCTGTCATTCTTACACGTACTGTGCTGTACATACACATACATGCGCAAGTGTGTACACACTGTATGCATTTGCATACAGACACACTCACTATGTACACACACACTCTCACATACATGGACACTCTCCCCACCCCAGTACCCTCAGTCCTCTCATGCAGCCTCTAAGCTCTCCTGCTCTTTGAAAAATATGGTGGCCTTGGCCAAGCCTGACAAAAAAAATACACTGCATACGACCAGCCTCCATCACAGCCACAACTGTCGTTTTTTTTATATCCCCAACAATTCAATATTTCACTTCCCACTTCTGATGAGAATGGCCCGCCTGGGTCAAAACACTCAAGTCAGCGTAGCACGAGCTGTGACAATCTTTTTTCAGCTTAAGCTGTCTCAATTGTCTCCTCAGAAAATGAAACAACTGAAGAGAGCCCCACCTGTTTAGAGCCCCACCTGTTTAGAGACCCACCTGTATAGAGCCCCACCTGTTTAGAGACCCACCTGTTTAGAGCCCCACCTGTTTAGAGTCCCACCTGTTTAGAGTCCCACCTGTTTAGAGACCCACCTGTTTAGAGTCCCACCTGTTTAGAGACCCGCCTGTATAGAGCCCCACCTGTTTAGAGACCCACCTGTTTAGAGCCCCACCTGTTTAGAGTCCCACCTGTTTAGAGTCCCACCTGTTTAGAGACCCACCTGTTTAGAGTCCCACCTGTTTAGAGACCCACCTGTATAGAGCCCCACCTGTTTAGAGACCCACCTGTTTAGAGTCCCACCTGTTTAGAGACCCACCTGTATAGAGCCCCACCTGTTTAGAGACCCACCTGTATAGAGCCCCACCTGTTTAGAGACCCACCTGTATAGAGACCCACCTGTATAGAGTCCCACCTGTTTAGAGACCCACCTGTTTAGAGTCCCACCTGTTTAGAGTCCCACCTGTATAGAGCCCCACCTGTTTAGAGCCCCACCTGTTTAGAGACCCACCTGTATAGAGTCCCACCTGTTTAGAGACCCACCTGTTTAGAGTCCCACCTGTTTAGAGTCCCACCTGTTTAGAGTCCCACCTGTTTAGAGCCCCACCTGTTTAGAGCCCCACTTGTTTAGAGCCCCACTTGTTTAGAGCCCCACCTGTTTAGAGCCCCACTTGTTTAGAGCCCCACCTGTTTAGAGACCCACCTGTATAGAGACCCACCTGTTTAGAGACCCACCTGTTTAGAGACCCACCTGTTTAGAGACCCACCTGTTTAGAGACCCACCTGTATAGAGCCCCGCCTGTTTAGAGCCCCACCTCTTTAGAGCCCCACCTATTTAGAGACCCACCTCTTTGTCTGGTGTCCACCCACCTCTTAGAGCTCCACCTCTTTAGAGACCCACCTGTATAGAGCCCTACCTGTATAGAGACCCACCTGTTTAGAGACCCACCTGTTTAGAGACCCACCTGTTTAGAGACCCACCTGTTTAGCTAAAAATATATATTAGATATATATACAGTGCATTTGGAAAAGTATTCAGACCCCTTGACTCTTTCCACATGTTGTTACGTTACAGCCTTATTCTAAAATGTATTTTTTTTAAAGCCTCATCAACCTACACACCAAACCCCAGATGTTTTCTCAATGTAGAAAATAGTAAAAAATTAAGAAAAACCATGGAATGAGTAGGTGTGTCCAAACGTTTGACTGGTACGGTACAGTCGTGGCCAAAAGTTTTGAGAATGACACAAATATCAATTTTCATAAGTCTGCTCCCTCAGTTTGTATGATGGCAATTTGCATATACTCCAGAATGTTATGAAGAGTGATCAGATGAATTGCAAATAATTGCAAAGCCCCTCTTTGCCATGCAAATGAACTGAATCCCCAAAAAACATTTCCACTGCATTTCAGCCCTGCCACAAAAAGACCAGCTGACATCATGTCAGTGATTCTCTCGTTAACACAGGTGTGACTGTTGACGAGGACAAGGCTGGAGATCACTCTGTCATGCTGATTGAGTTCGAGTAACAGGCTGGAAGCTTCAAAAGGAGGGTGGTGCTTGGAATCATTGTACTTCCTCTGTCAACCATGGTTACCTGCAAGGAAACACGTGCCGTCATCATTGTTTTGCACAAAAAGGGCTTCACAGGCAAGGATATTGCTGCCAGTAAGATTGCACCTAAACCAACCATTTATCAGATCATCAAGAACTTCAAGAAGAGCGGTTCAATTGTTGTGAAGAAGGCTTCAGGGAGCCCAAGAAAGTCCAGCAAGCGCCAGGACCGTCTCCTAAAGTTGATTCAGCTGCGGGATCGGGGCACCACCAGTACAGAGCTTGCTCAGGAATGGCAGCAGGCAGGTGTGAGTGCATCTGCACGCACAGTGAGGTGAAGACTTTTGGAGGATGGCCTGGTGTCAAGAAGAGCAGCAAAGAAGCCACTTCTCTCCAGGAAAACCATCAGGGATAGAGTGATATTCTGCAAAAGGTAGAGGGATTGGACTGCTGCGGACTGGGGAAAAGTCATTGTCTCTGATGAATCCCCTTTCCGATTGTTTGGGGAATTCGGAATAAAGCTTGTCCGGAGAAGACAAGGTGAGCGCTACCATCAGTCCTGTGTCATGCCAACAGTAAAGCATCCTGAGGCCATCCATGTGTGGGGTTGCTTCTCAGCCAAGGGAGTGGGCTCACTCACAATTTTGCCCAAGAACACAGCCATGAATAAAGAATGGTACCAACACATCCTCCGAGAGCAACTTCTCCCAACCATCCAGGAACAGTTTGGTGATGAACAATGCCTTTTCCAGCATGATGGAGCACCTTGCCATAAGCCAAAAGTGATAACTAAGTGGCTTGAGGAACAAAACATCGATATTTTGGGTCCATGTCCAGGAAACTCCCCAGACCTTAATCCAATTGAGAACTTGTGGTCAATCCTCAAGAGGCGGGTGGACAAACAAAAAGCCACAAATTCTGACAAACTCCAAGCATTGATTATGCAAGAATGGGCTGCCATCAGTCAGGATGTGGCCTAGAAGTTAATTGACAGCATGCCAGGGCGGATTGCAGAGGTCTTGAAAAAGAAGGGTCAACACTGCAAATATTAACTATTTTTGCATCAACTTCATGTATTTGTCAATAAAAGCCTTTGACACTTACAAAATGCTTGTAATTATCATTCAGTATTCCATAGTAACATCTGACAAAAATATCTAAAGACACTGAAGCAGCAAACTTTGTGGAAATTAATATCTGTGTCATTCTCAAAACTTTTGGCCACGACTGTATATATATATATATATGTGTGTGTTGCCTGTTTTGCATGTCATTTTGGCATTAATACGTGTCACATATCAGTTTGCAAGCACTGTAAAAAAAATAATACATCTTTGACTTAATAAAGCCGCATGGTCTCTTTTTTGCTTTCTTGAGTGATGCAGCTCCAGTGTTCCAGCCTTGCTCAGTGCTTTCTGTGGTGGTGGGTTTGTAATATTCTTTAGTTGTGCCGTGATTGGCTAAGTGTTCTGTCACTCATGGGGAAACTACATCACTGCAAAATCTACGGAGAGAGCTAAGCAATTCAAGCCCCTTGGGTGCTGCCATAGAGTTACATTAAAAGTGCCCATCCAAGAAGACTCAAGGTCATTGGCCACAGATAAAATGACATCAAATCATGTTATATTGGCTAAGTGTTCTGTCACTCATGGGCTTTGATGGCTTTGGCTTTGACTTTGATTGGACTGATTATGTCAACATCATACTTTTAAAATCTTAGCTAGCAAGCTAGACAAGCTGTCATCATCATGAATCACGTCGACAATCTACTGGCAAATCCTTTTCAATCCTTGTCATATGAAGAGAAATTATAGATAAAACGTATCGGTGCTCATCGGCCATTGGACATAAACACTACACAGCAAGTTGGAAATCGCAAATTCAACAATGAGTGGTATGGAACGAATCAGCGGCTATCTGCAATCGTTGCAAAGCAACCACTAGCCTGCTATTCAGTGGAGTGGGTATGTGGTCCAAGTCTGGGTTTAAGGGTCCTTTTTTTCAAGCTTAAAAGGGATAAACATTCACATGCAACACCATGGGCCAGAAAATTTTGAAAACAGCACGATTGAATGAGTTGTTTACATCTTTGTTAATTTACCGTAAAAACATTTATATTCATTTTTATATATCTGGTTCCTTGTTAGAAAGGGGAACCTCTTTTGACGCACCACCGGCGAGCGCAGTAGTTGTTACGTCAGCTCGAGGACAGGCAATAAGACAGCTGAACGTTCAACACCGGGAAAAAACGCAGGAGAGAGGAGGTCAGCACTACGGCAGGAGGTGGATTTGGATCAAATTAGTTTGGTAAAAGAGGTAAGTTTGGGTTTTGCATTGTAGTGAGTTTTCTGTCAAATGCTCAACAATATAGGCTAAGATCATGTTGGCTCGGCCAGGTAAAAGCAATAACAGAGCTATAACGATTTGTTTTGGCTATTATTAACCTAAAAGGTTGAATACACAGTGGTGGAAAAAGTACCCAATTGTCATAATTGAATAAAAGTAAAGATACCTTAATAGAAAATGACTCAAGTAAAAGTGAAAGTCACCCAGTAAAATACTACTTGAGTAAAAGTCTAAAAGTATTTGGCTTAAAATATACTTAAGTATCAAAAGCAAATGTAATAATTTAATATTGTAAGAGCTTTCATTGTCTGTTTATGTGCCCCCTTTATTTATCCTATGGTTCTGACTTTGTGTACAGGGAGAATACTGTAAGTACGGCCCATGTTCTGAATTCTGTCACTGTACATTTCAAAAGTGCTGAACAAATAGTTATATTGACTACGTCCTAGCTCACTCATTGATGTCTTAACTTCTTGCAACTATAGGGGGTGCTGTTTCGCAGTAGCATAATTTTCTCTACAGATTAAACTGCCTAGTACTCAATTCTTGCTAGTACAATATGCATATTATTGTTATTATTGGATAGAAAACACTCTCTAGTTTCTATAGCCGTTTGAATTATGTCTCTGAGTGGAACAGAACTCATTCTACAGCACTTTTCCTCCCAGTGAGTGAGTTTTCAGAACTCTTGGCCTCTGGTTCCAGATCAGTTTTAAAGCCACTGTAGATCCTATGAGGATACAAACACTGCCCACGCCTTCCTCTAGATGTCAGTAAGTGGTGACAATTTGAATGGAGTCGATTGCGCAATCATGGGCTCTATAAATGACCAAATACCAGAAGTAGCGTTCCTTTGGACTCTGCGCTCAACGCAAGAAGGATATCTGACTGGCCTTTTTCCAAGCCTTGGTTTAGCCAGTAATATAGCGTCGGTCATCTTTTTACTCGTTATAGGTGTTAGAAACATCATAAGGTAGTTAATTTAAACCGTTTTATAGCAATTTACATCCGTTTAGTGCGATTTTGAGGCATTGCTTTGTAATACAATTTGAAGCTCCGGGCACGTTTCGGGGTCCCGGTCGTACGTTAGTGGGCATTTCGACGGACAAGTGGACATCTTTCGACCAAAAGAAGATTAGACCCAAGAAAGGATTCATTGCCCAAGATTCTGATGGGAGAACAGCTCATAGTAAGAACAATTTATGATGATAAATCGTTGTTCTGTAGAAAAATGTTAACCGCTTATGCCGCCATTTTGTTTGCTATAGCTTCGCTTGGCGCAACCTGTATTGAAAAGTAAGGATAATTTAAAAAATGTAATCCGCGATTGTATTAAGAATTAAATTGTCTATCAATCGCTGTCCACCCTGTATTTTTTTGTCAAGTTTATGAGTATTTATGTATAAGACTAGATCACTGTCTAATATGGTGCATGACATTTTCTGACCAGCTGAGCTACTTTTGTCATTGTCTAACCATGATTTTGGTGGCTAAATATGCACATTTTCGAACAAACTCTATATGTATGTTGTAATATGATGTTACAGGAGTGTCATCTGAAGAATTCTGAGAAGGTTAGTGAAAAAATTAATATATTTTGGCGATGATAACGATATCGCTCTCTTTGGCTTGAATCAGTGCTCGGGTAACGTTTGCATATGTGGTATGCTAATATAACGATTTATTGTGTTTTCGCCGTAAAACACTTAGAAAATCTGAAATGTTGTCTGAATTCACAAGATCTGTGTCTTTCCATTGCTATGTGCTGTGTATTTTTAAGAAATGTTTTATGATGAGTAAATTGGTAATACACGTTGCTCTCTGTAGTAATTCTAGGAGCTTTGGTGAGATTTGTGATGGTCACTGCAATGGCAAACTATGATTTATACCTGAAATATGCACATTTTTCTAACAAAACCTATCCTATACCATAAATATGTTATCAGACTGTCATCTGATGAGGTTTTTTCTTGGTTAGTGGCTATCAATATCTTAGTTTAGCCAAATTGGTGATAGCTACTGGTGTTGAGAGAAAATGGTGGACAAAGAAAAATGGTGATTTTTGCTAACGTGTTTAGCTAATAGATTTACATATTGTGTCTTCCCTGTAAAACATTTTAAAAATCTGAAATGGTGGCTTTATTCACAGGATCTGTATCTTTCATTAGGTGTCTTGGACTTGTGATTTAATGATATTTAGATGCTACTATTTAATTGTGATGCTATGCTAGCGATGCTAATCAGTTTGGGGGGCGGGTGGGGGGGTGCTCCCGGACCCGGGGTAGAGGCTCCTGAAAGGTTAACTTCTTATGGCTGCAAGGGGCAGTATTGAGTAGCCTGATAAAATGTGTCCATTTCAAACGGCCTCATACTCAATTCTTGCTCGTACAATATGCATATTATTATTACTATTGGATAGAAAACACTCTCTAGTTTCTAAAACCGTTTGAATTATTTCTCTGAGTGAAACAGAACTCATTCTGCAGCACTTTTCCTGACCCGGAAGTTCAAAGTCTGAAATCGATGCTCTCTTCCTCTTCCTGCCTATAAATGGGCACAAGAGCTATTAGTATACATGCACGTCATACACCTTCCTCTGGGTGTCAAGAAGGCTGTGAGAGAAGAAATGAGGTGATTATCTCGATCTGGGATGGAATAAATCCTCTTGGAATGACGTGTACCCCATTTTCGGTACTCTGAAGAACGCAATTTGGACAGTGGGGTTGCCTTTTGTTTTGCTGACGTTATAGGCGACTATTATTTCCGGCTTTGATTTTATTTGATACATGTCACCATATCATCGTAAAGTACGTTTTTTCAATATAGTTTCATCAGATTATTGAAATTTTTTCGGGAGTTTTGCCGTGTTCCGTTCTCTTCCGTTTGTTATCATTGAGAGATCCGTGCAACCCGGCTAGCGCGCTTGCTAAATGGAGAGAGAAAGTTGCCATTCTGAATCCAAACAACGACTCATCTGGACAAAGGACACCTTGTTCAACATTCTGATGAAAGATCAGCAAAAGTAAGACCCAATTTATGATGTTATTTCATATATCTGTCGTAGTCGCCGGCGCCCAAGTGTTTCTGGCTATTGTGCTATGCTAATATAACGCCACATTTTGTTTTCGCTGTAAAACACTTAATAAATCGGAAATATTGTCTTGCATCACAAGATGCCTGTCTTTCATTTGCTGTACACTATGTATTTTTCAGAAATGTTTTATGATGAGTAATTAGGTATTTGACGTTGGTGTCTGTAAATATTATGGCTGCTTTCGGTGTAATTTCTGAAAGTAGCTGCAATGTAAACTATGATTTATACCTGAAATATGCAAATTTTTCAAAAAAAACATATGCTATACAATAAATATGTTATCAGACTGTCATCCGAGGAGGATGTTTCTTGGTTAGTGGCTATTTATATCTTTATTTGGCCGAATTTGTGATAGCTACTGATGGAGTCAAAAACTGATGGAGTAATAAAAGTGGAGTCTTTTGCTAACGTGGTTAGCTAATAGATTTACATATTTTGTCTTCCCTGTAAAACATTTTAAAAATCGGACATGTTGGCTGGATTCACGAGATGTGTACCTTTCATATGCTGTATTGGACTTGTTAATGTGTGAAAAAATATCTTTTGAATTTCGCGCCCTGCACTTGAAGTGGCTGTTGTCATAAATGTACCGACGTCGGGCTTGCACGCCAAACAGGTTAATCAAAATTACGGATTGCCTCTTATCCGCTCAGAAACCACATTTGTTAAGGCAAGTCATCCATATCAGCTATGTTTTTTGAAAAAACAGAAAATGAGGCTGAATGAACTGTGTTGCTGCCAGACAAGGCTCAGCTGATAACCAGGTGTAGCAGTGGTAAGGATTCACTCCATGGTGCTGAAAAGAAGGCTCTGCAGTTGGAACAGCTTTACGTAGGCCCTAACAGTTTATGCACACTGTTTGTCACCATTATAGTGCAATTAGTGTATTGTTTAGTGTAGTGTTGAGACAGTAGTGGTCTCAACAGACAGTAGTGTCTCAAAAGACAGTAGTGTCTCAAAAGACAGTAGTGTCTGAACAGACAGTAGTGTCTCAACAGACAGTAGTGTCTGAACAGACAGTAGTGTCTCAACAGACAGTAGTGTCTCAACAGACAGTAGTGTCTCAACAGACAGTAGTGTCTCAACAGACAGTAGTGGTCTCAACAGACAGTAGTGTCTCAGACAGTAGTGTCTCAACAGACAGTAGTGTCTCAGACAGTAGTGTCTCAGACAGTAGTGTCTCAACAGACAGTAGTGTCTCAACAGACAGTAGTGTCTCAGACAGTAGTGTCTCAACAGACAGTAGTGTCTCAACAGACAGTAGTGTCTCAGACAGTAGTGTCTCAACAGACAGTAGTGGTCTCAACAGACAGTAGTGTCTCAGACAGTAGTGTCTCAACAGACAGTAGTGTCTCAACAGACAGTAGTGGTCTCAACAGACAGTAGTGGTCTCAACAGACAGTAGTGTCTCAACAGACAGTAGTGGTCTCAACAGACAGTAGTGTCTCAACAGACAGTAGTGGTCTCAACAGACAGTAGTGTCTCAACAGACAGTAGTGGTCTCAACAGACAGTAGTGTCTCAACAGACAGTAGTGGTCTCAACAGACAGTAGTGTCTCAACAGACAGTAGTGGTCTCAACAGACAGTA
>NC_074697.1:5356342-5363842 GCF_029448725.1 Salvelinus fontinalis
TGCCTATGGCGGCTTTTCTCAATAGCAAGGCTACGTTCACTGAGTCTGTAGACAAAGCTTTCCATAGGTTTGGGTCAGTCACATTGGTCAGGTATTCTGCCACTGTGTAATCTCTGTTTAGAGCCAAATAGCATTCTAGTTTGCTCTGATTTCTTGTTAATTATTTCCACCGTGTATTTATCTTTTTTTTTCTCATGATTTGGGTCTAATTGTGCTGTTGTCCTGGGGCTCTGTGGGGTGTGTTTGTGTTTGTGAACAGAGCCCTAGGACCAGCTTGCTTAGGGGCCTCTTCTCCAGGTTCATCTCTCTGTAGGTGATGGCTTTGTTATGGAAGGTTTGGGAATCGCTTCCTTTTAGGTGGTTGTAGAATTTAACGTCTCTTTTCTGGATTTTGATAATTAGCGGGTATCAGCCTCATTCTCCTCTGCATGCATTAGTTGGTGTTTTACATTTTACACAGAGGATATTTTTCTTGAATTCTGCATGCAGTCTCAATTTGGTGTTTGTCCCATTTTGTGAGTTCTTGGTTGGTATGGGGTGTAATTGATGGTATAATGAAACTAAGGGAGAAAAAGGTGTAGATTCACGTGCCGAGCGCGGCAGGTTTTTATTTCGCCTTCGCAGAAGGCAGCAATCGTGGTCACGGGCAGGAAATGGTCATACACAGGTAGGCAAACAGGCAGGTGAATCGAAACTAGGACTGAAGGCTATAACTGGTTCTCACAAACGAGCTAGGAACAGGCTTAGTAAAGTCAAAATGAACAATACCTCACAAAGACACAAACAGAACGAACTGAACTAAATAAGGAGCTGATGAGACCAGGTGAGTAACTAACACAGACGAAATCAATGGACAAAAATGAAAGACAGGTCTTCGTTCCAGAACACAAAGAAACAGGGCTACGTTCCAGAACACAAAGAGACAGGGCTACGTTCCAGAACACAAAGAAACAGGGCTACGTTCCAGAACACAAAGAAACAGGTCTTCGTTCCAGAACACAAAGAAACAGGGCTACGTTCCAGAACACAACGAGACAGGGCTACGTTCCAGAACACAAAGAAACAGGGTTACGTTCAAGAACACAAAGAAACAGGGCTACGTTCCAGAACACAACGAGACAGGGCTACGTTCCAGAACACAAAGAAACAGGGTTACGTTCAAGAACACAAAGGAACAGGGCTACTTTCCAGAACATAAAGAAACAGGGCTACGTTCCAGAACACAAAGAAATAGGGCTACGTTCCAGAACACAAAGAAACAGGGCTACGTTCCAGAACACAACGAGACAGGGCTACGTTCCAGAACACAAAGAAACAGGGCTACGTTCCAAAACACAAAGAAACAGGGTTACGTTCCAGAATACAAAGAAACAGGGCTACGTTCCAGAACACAAAGGAACAGAACACAAGGTTGACTAAGAAAATAAATACAGAACCTTACAAGGGGACCCCAGACCTCACAACCATAAAGGGCAATGGGTTCTACAACTGATTCCAGTATTTTTTAGCCAGATCCTAATTAGTATGTTGAATTGTATGTTCCTTTTGATGGCATAGAAGGCCCTTCTTGCCTTGTCTCTCAGATCGTTCACAGCTTTGTGGAAGTTACCTGTGGCGCTGATGTTTAGGCCGAGGTATGTAAAAAAAAAGAAGAAAAAAAAGTGCTCTAGGGCAACGGTGTCTAGATGGAATTTGTATTTGTGGTCCTGGCAACTGGACCTTTTTTGGAACACCATTATTTTTGACTTACTGAGATTTACTGTCGGGTCAGGGTCTGACAGAATCTGTGCTGAAGATCTAGGTGCTGCTGTAGGGCCTCCTTGGCTGGGGACAGAAGCACCAGATCATTAGCCAACAGTAGAAATGTTTTGAAAACTCTGTTTATTAAGTTTTACACACACAAGACAACACAAAGCAATATAAATAATATATTCAACTAGAAAAAATACAAAATAATACATTTTTTTTTAATGCTTTAAAGATACCACACTTTAGACAAGTTAAATACACCAGGCAGAAGGCTACAAAGGTTAAAGGGCAATCTGTAATACAGGGAATGAGCAAACACCGCACCATTGTTCTTGTAAACAGTCAAGGGATAGGGGTGGAGAAATGCAACCACTCACAGACAGTCATGGCCACAGACTGACCATCCACTGGACAAAAATAAAAAGTTTACAATGCTTTAAAATAAAAAAATGAATAATAATGAATTTATGTAGGCGTGAACAAAATTGTAAAACTTAAATAACATTTTAAAACTGTGAAAAACAAGCTCACATTTTAGTCTCTGACCGGACAAGATGAACAAGGCATCTGTAGGTCACAATCAATAAGCACATCAACTTTAATGCCCCCCCCACCCCCCCCCCCCCACCCCCCCTGAAAAAAACACAAAGAAATGCTCATCCAACCCCTAAGTCACAGGGGGGTCAAATACAGACTTATTTTTGTTTTAATATGAATGCCATCAGAGGATGGACTGTTTAAAGTAAGACCGGAATGAAGCCCACGCCTCATTAAACAGTTTGGGGTTCCACGTGAATTGGATTTAATTTATTTCTAGTTTCAGAGAGCACAACACATCTCCCACCCAATAAAGATGGGGGAGCTGCCATCTTCCAGTTCTGTAGTATTAGCCGTCTAGCTAAAAGAGTTGTTTAGGCAACAGTGTCTAACTGGATTCTTGACAGGGGGGAACCTATGGGCAGTACTCCAAAAAGAGCTGTAAGGGGAGACGGATCTATAACAGTGTCATATATATCCGAGAAACATTTAAATATTCATTCCCAGAAACCTAGGATCAAAATCAGAGAATATTCTTCCAAGTTTGGGCCCGTACCAGTGGATACGGTGAACCACCTTGAATTGAATGAGGCTGTGTCTAGTGCTAAAAGAGGACGAATGCACCCTGTGCAGCACAGATTCCCAGGTGTCTTCCCCAAGTTCCTCCCCAAAATCCTTTTCCCATCAAATCTTTAAAGGCACCAAAGAAGAGTTCTGTAAGTCATGAATGATTGCATATACATCTGAAATTACGCCCCTAGGAAGCTTGTTCAGCTCAAAGATGCTCTCTATAGCTGTATTCGCATGCCTATGGGGAAATTCAGGTGTGTTAGCTCTGACAAAGTTCCTAGTCTGGAGATAGCGGAAAAAGTGGGATTGGGGGAGGTTGAACTTTTCCTGTAGCTGAGCAAAAGAGGCAAATGTATCATCAAAGAATAATTGGGCTAGTGAGGAGAGGCCTAGTGAGTGCCGGATGCCAAAAGCCCCAACATTCAAAGATGGAGGAAATAAAATGTTCTGATTGATTGGGCCTGATAGAGAAAAGCCTCGGAGGCTAAAGGCTAAACGGAACTGATTCCAAATTTTAAGAGACTGCTTTACAATTGGGTTGACACACCTTTTGCCTAGGGACACTGGGAGAGACGAGCACAACACAGAAGAAAGTGTAGCAGGTTTACACGATTCAGACTCAATCTGGACCCAGAGTGGTCTAGGGCCAGTAGGATCAGTCTGCAGCCAGTACAAAATGGCTCTGAAATTTGCAGCCCAATAGTATGTCTGAAAATTTGGTAGAGCTAAACCCCCCAATGCCTTAGGCTTCTGTAAATGTTTTCTACCAATCCGTGAATGTTTGATTTTGGAATGAAAATGGGTAAACATTGAAATAAATATAAATACATTAATAAATACATTAATTCTTCCGATAACAGAAAGAGGTAGCGAATTCTGAAAATTAAAATAATTGTTTCAAACTGTCTGCTAGAGCAACCAAGTTTTCCTGAAACAAATGTTTATATTTCCTTGTCACTTTAACTCCCAAGTAGGTGAATTGATCCCGGACAATCCTAAACTGAGAACTGGAAAAAGAGCACTTTAAAGCAGCCTTATTTACAGGAAAAAGCTCACTCTTGCCTAGATTCAGCTTGTACCCTGAGACTGATCCAAACCTTTTCAGATAAGGCACGTGGCAATGAGGTATCAGGGTTGGAGATAAACAAAAGGAGGTTGTCAGCATATAGCGAGACTTTCTGCTCTAAGCCAGTCCGAATTATTCCTTGAATGGCATCATTAGAGCGTAGTGCAATGGCGAGAGGCTCGATTGATAAAGCAAACAACAAGGGGGAGAGTGGACAACCCTGTCTGGATCCGCGGTGCAAGGGAAAATAGTCAGAGGACAAGTTGTTAGTCCGTACTGAAGCCATGGGAGAAAAATAAAGAATCTTTATCCACGCAATGAATTTGGAGCCAAAGCCAAATCTATAATGGGCAGCTGTTAGGTAATCCCACTCAACGCGGTCAAAAGCTTTTTCTGTATCAAGTGAGACCACCACCTCCGGGTCCCCCAACGCTGGGGAGTACAGTATATTCATAAGGCGCCTAATATTGAAAAACAAATGCCTATTTCTCTCAAAGCCAGTCTGGTCAGAGTGTTTTACTTGGTGCAGCGAGCCTTCCATACGGATGGCTAAAAGCTTGGCTAGGATTTTGTAATCACAGTTTAAAAGCGAGATTGGGCGATAGGATCCACATTCCAGGGGGTCTTTGTTTTTCTTTAATAGTAATGAAATTGAAGCCTGATAAAGACTAGGCGGTAGCTTTGAGGTATTAAGGCACTCTGCAAATAATCGAGACAAGAATGAGCAAAGCAGACCAGAAAACGTCCTGTAAAATTTGGTTGGAAAACCGTCCGGACCCGGTGATTTACCACTTTTCATTGCGGACACTGAATTTACAGGTGTAAATTCTTCTTCTTAGACAGTCATGGAAGTCTGCATCAATTGAAGGCATATTAGGCCATTAAAGAAGGAATCAATCAGCAAAGGGTCTTGAGGGGATTCAGAGGTGTATAGCGCAGAGTAAAATTGTTTGAATTGATCATTGATCTCTTTATGTATAACTGTGGTGGCACCAGACGGGGTCCTTATTTGTGGGATTAAACGTGAGGCCTCAGATTTACAGAGCTGATGTGCAAGGAGTTTACTGGCCTTGTCGCCTTGTTCATACACTCTGTACCGAGCTCGCAAGAGTAACTGTTCAGCTTGCCTGGTAGAAAGCTCATCAAATTCAGATTGGAGTAGTTGGCGCTCTTTATGTAGATCAGAGGAAGGATCCGTAGCATACTTCTCATCTAATGTGGCTATGGACTCGCTCAGGTCCCGAAGTCGCTGAGAGCGAACTTTCTTTTGGTTGGCTGTATAAGAAATAATTTGGCCACGTAGGTATGCTTTGCGAGACTCCCATATGGTAGAGCAGGATATACCTGGTGTTGAATTAGTTTCTAGGAATAAGGTGATTTCAGAAGAAATGAAATTGAAAAACTCCTTGTCTGAGAGTAAAATGGGGTTAATACGCCGTTGATAACACATAGGAGGTCGCTGGGGAAACTCTAGTTCAAGCACTAATGGAAAATGGTCAGAAGTAACAATACTCTCGTAAGTACACCGCCGAAGGTTAGGCAGAAGTTTTTTGTCCAAAAAGAAGTAATCAATGTGGGAGTATGTTTGATGAACATGAGAATAAAAGGAATACTGTCTATCTGTAGGATGTAGGAAACGCCAGGCCTCAAACATGGCATATTTCTGAAGAAAGGATTCAATTAAGTAGGGCACATTTAGATGGGCCTGTAGTTGTTCGTGAGGACTTGTCAAGAACTGGGGACATTGTACAGTTGAAATCCCCCCCCTAAAATCAACAAATGGGAATCTAAATTGGGTATAGCAGATAAAAAGGAAGAAATGTAACTTGTGTCATCAGAATTGGGAGCTTAAACACTAGCCAAAACAAGAAGGGTAGAAAACAGTTTACCGGTTACTATGACGTATCGTCCCTTAGGATCAGCGATAACCTCAGTAGCTACAAAGGGAGTAGATGTATCAATCAAAATGGCAGCACCTCTTGATTTTCTATGAAAGTTAAAGTGGAACACTTGACCAACCCAGTCCCTACGCATCCTTTAATGCTCACCAGTCCTCAAGTGGGTCTCTTGTAGAAATGCAACATTTGCATTCAAACCCTTTACGTGTGTCAACACCCTCTTACGCTTCACAGGGTCGTTAACCCCTTTGATGTTCCACGAAATGTACTTTATCGCATTATTTCGGCCACCCTGGGCACTCCTGTTATACAACCCTGTCAGTAGAGCATAGAGTGGAAAAGCAATGAGTGCCCAAAAACCCCAGAATAACTTGTCTCAGAGTAATAATGTACGGTGCAAGATGTTTGGAAAAAGTACAGAAAAAAACAACTAAAAAGACAGAATGACAACATTAGAACTGAACAATTCAACCTCCCCCCCCCCCACCATCCTCCCACCATCCCAGACAGATCAAACAGCAAAAAGAGAGAAAAATCAAAAATAAAAGTGAATCCCTTGTGCAAACGAAATGACAAAAGCACCACTTGTAGATGTATAATTATATTCCCAGTCTTACAACAGGCATTGAGAGAGAAAATAAATACAATATATAAAGGCTCTCAGCCAAAAACCTCATTTGAAGAAAAGGAAATCGTAGTAAGACAATCAAAAAAATATATAACTAGTTTGACGCTGAGACAACTTACAACCAAGATCAAAAAACGACGTGTGCGCAACGTTGAACGTTTGCTGGGCATAAATGACGCTTAAAACTTTTAAAATTGAAGTGAAGACTCCCAAAAACGAGTAGCCTCGGGAAACATTTATTTATTTACTATTTACTATTTACTGGGTCGGTACAAACGGATGCAGTAAACAAATAACCAAAAATATTTTGAGTCACTGAGATACTATGTAAACAAACGGAATAGGTGAGCGAGACAGCCTGGAAACAAAGGAGTTAAGTAAAACCTTAATACAATGAAATTAAAAAGACTGAATGCTTGTAAGGCAAGCACCCTAGATGATCAAAACATTAGATCACATCAAATAAGCCTGATGGGTTCCCCAACTATACAAGACTAGATAGTATGTTATAACAAAACATAATTGTACCACAGGTGGGTTACTTACTATCCACAGTTCGCAAGCAACAGTTGCTGAACTATGAGCAAGTTCAAGACTTATTGATGTGACGTTGAATGTGAGCCATAGCCTCATCCGGAGACTCAAATGTGTAGTCTTTACCAACATGCGATAGCCATAAATGGGCCGGGAATCGCAGTCCATACTTCACACCTGGATGGTCCCGTAGTAATCGTTTGGCCTGTCCTAAAGCTGCGCTCTGCCTGGAAACCGTGGGGGAGTAGTCCTGGTAGATGGAGAAGCTCGGTCCTTGAAAGCTCAGAGTGGTATTGCGGGCTCGTCAGAGAATCTCCATCTTCTCATGGAAAAAGTGCACTCTCACCATCCTGGGGCTTTGGGCGCAGCGACCGGTGGGCATGATCAATCAGGGGCTCTCATCTAAGGCAAAAACATCCTTCAGCAGCCCAGAAACGAAATCCATGGCGAGAGGCATTTCCGCTGACTCTGGGACCGATACAAGTCTCAGGTTATTGCGGCGAGAGAATCCCTCTAAA
>NC_074697.1:5368842-5431342 GCF_029448725.1 Salvelinus fontinalis
AAGCGTTTAAGCTTTTTGTGGCTATGGAACATTTTCTGGGATATTTATTTCAGTTCGTAAAACATGGAACCGACACTTTACACGTTGCGTTTTATATATTTGTTCAGTGGACAAATGTGCATGCACACCAACCTGAATGCATGACTAGACAGTCTTCCCCTCTCTGCAATCTGATGAATAAATCCCCCTCTTTCTCTCTCCCTCTCTAACCGTGTCTCTATAGCCAGTCTTCTATCTCTTTCTGACCATTCAGTCTCATGAACCCCTTCATCTGTGTTTGGTTGTGTCACCTCGACCGTGTCTTTCGGGAACATGTCTCAGTGACCGTGTCTGCCTTTCCATTGCTGTAAGTCAAAACCCATTTCCCCTCGTCTCTCATTCACATTTGAGCAAGCTTCATTAGCATGATTGATCTAAGTATCTCTCTCTCTCCTTCTCTCTCTCTCTCATCTCTTTACATTTCAGGTGGTATTGCTTCAGGAGACAGTGAGGAGAGAATGTGAAGAGACAGGGGAGCTGACCGCTGCCCTTACCGAGGCTAGAGAGCAGCTCCTGGGACTAAGACTCCCAGCCTCGCCCCTGGATCACTCCCACCTACAGGGCGAATACTTACACGCCAGACAGACCTCCCACATTCCCAGACCAAAGTCAGCGTGCCCCACACCCGCTCCCCCCCCCCCCCAGCCCACACTGAGACCCTCACCCCCTCACACAGCCACGGGGGGAGAGAGGGGGGGGGGGTCGTGGGGAGGAGGGGGGGAGAGAAGGGGGAGGGAGGGGGGAGAGAGGGGAGGAGTAGTGGGGGGGAGGGGAGGAGGGAGGGAGAGAGGGGGAGTAGTGGTATACCAGCCTTGTATTGAAACCTGACATTATACCAGCCTGGTATTAAAACCTGACAATATCCCAGCCTGGTATTGAAACCTGACATTATACCACCCTGGTATTAAAACCTGACAATATACCAGCCTGGTATTGAAACCTGACAATATACCACCCTGGTATTAAAACCTGACAATATACCAGCCTGGTATTGAAACCTGACAATATAGAACATGTCTGCTTGGTAAAAGCATGATGAAGTGTGTTCATATCAAATGGAACGAAGCCGTACTGTCTGTACTCTACCTGAATAAATAAAAAGTTAGAGGGAGAGAGAGAGATGGAAAGAGAGAGAGAGAAATAAAATAGAGAAAGAAAGAGAGAGAGAGAGAAAGAAAGAGAGAGAAAAATAAATGAGAGAGAGAAGGAAAGAGAGAGAGAAATAAAAGAGAGAAAGAAAGAGAGAGAGAAAAAAAGAGAGAGCGAAATAAAAGAGAGAGAGGAGAGAGAGAAAGAAAGAGAGAAAGAAATAAAAGAGAGAGAGAAAGAGATAGGAAGAAAGAATGAGAGAGAGAAAGAAAGAGAGAGAATGAGAGAGAGAGAGAGAGAGAGAGAGAGAGAGAGAGAGAGAGAGAGAGAGAGAGAGAGAGAGAGAGAGAGAGAGAAAGAAAGAAAGAAAGAGAGAGAGAGAAAGAAAGAAAGAGAGAGAGAGAAATAAAGAGAGAGAGAGAGAAGGAAAGAGAGAGAGAGAGAGAGAAGGAAAGAGAGAGAGAGAAATAAAAGGGAGAGAGAGAGAAGGAAAGAGAGAGAGAGTGCTAGTAAACGGAAATTTGTTCCATGCACATTTCCAACCTTTCCCCCACCGTCCCAGATGGAAGAGAGGAAGAGGTAGAGGGGGAGAGATAGAGGAGAGGAAAAGGAGCGATGGAAAGACCTTGCACAGAGTGAGTGATGCCAATAACACGCGAGAGTGGAAAAACAGGCCAATGTGTGTGTGTGTGTGTGTGTGTGTGTGTGTGTGTGTGTGTGTGTGTGTGTGTGTGTGTGTGTGTGTGTGTGTGTGTGTGTGTGTGTGTGTGTGTGTGTGTGTGTGCGTGCGTGAGACCATCCCTGTAACGGACAATGCTCGCTGAACGTTAGCGTGTGTGAGTGAGTTATAGCACATCTGTATCAGAGAAGGCTAGGAGACAAATCGAGAGGGTGTGTGTGTGCTCGCGTGTGTGTGCTGCATTGAAGATCTGTCAGGCCTTTGTTTGGGTCTGTGGGTGGCAGAGGATGTGCTGTCACGCTTCTACTCTCCTGACCCAGTGATGGAGTGTGTGACAGTGTGAAAGCTGTGGCGTGCCATTGAAACTGACCGAGGGAGGCTGTTTGAATGCATGCGTGAACTCAAGTGCGTGTGACTCTGGGATGGAGTGTGACCGCGTGTGTGTCTGGGGACTTTGTGTTTGTGTGAACCTTATTGATGCAGAATTCTCTGTGGATCATGTGCCTGTGAGTCAAATCAAATTTATCAAATCAAATTTTATTAGTCACATACACGTATTTAGCAGATGTTATTGCGGGTGTAGTTATATCTAACAGTTTCACAACATATACAACAAAAAACACAGAAATCTAAATAAGGAATGGATTAAGAATATATACATACATGTCAGAGCGGCATCGGACTAAGATACAGTGGCATAGTATACAATACAGTATATACAGTTGAAATCGGAAGTTTACATACACTTAGGTCAATCAAACTCGTTTTTCAACCACTCCACAAATTGCTTGTTAACAAACTATAGTTTTGGCAAGTCGGCTAGGACATCTACTTTGTACATGACACAAGTAATTTTTCCAACAAATGTTTACAGACAGATTATTTGACTTATAATTCACTGTATCACAATTCCAGTGGGTCAGAAGTTTACATACACTAAGTTGACTGTGCCTTTAAACAGCTTGGAAAATTCCAGAAAATTATGTCATGGCTTTAGAAACTTCTGATAGGCTAATTGACATCATTTGAGTCAATCGAAGGTGTACCTGTATTTCAAGGCCTACATTCAAACTCAGTGCCTCTTTGCTTGACATCATGGGAAAATCAAAAGAAATCAGCCAAGACACCAGAAAAAAAATTGTAGACCTCCACAAGTCTGGTTCATCCTTGAGAGCAATTTCCAAACGCCTGAAGGTACCACGTTCATCTGTACAAATGGTAGTACGCAAGTATAAACACCATGGGACCACGCAGCCGTCATACCGCTCAGGAAGAAGACGCGTTCTGTCTCCTAGAGATTAACGTACTTAGGTGCGAAAAGTGCAAATCAATCCCAGAACATCAGCAAAGGACCTTGTGAAGATGCTGGAGGAAAAAGGAACAAAAGTATCTATATCCACAGTAAAACAAGTCATATATATCGACATAACCTGAAAGGCCGCTCAGCAAGGAAGAAGCCACTGCTCCAAAACCGCCATAAAAAATGTGTAGTTTACAACTGCACATGGGGACAAAGATTGTACTTTTTTTGTCTGATGAAACAAAAATAGAACTGTTTGGCCATAATGACCATCGTTATGTTTGGAGGAAAAAGGGGGAGGCTTGCAAGCCGAAGAACACCATCCCATCCGTGAAGCATGGGGGTGGCAGCATCATGTTGTGGGGGTGCTTTGCTGCAGGAGGGACTGGTGCACTTCACAAGATAAATTGCATCATGAGGAGAGACAATTATGTGGATTTTTTTTTTTTTCCACCTTTATTTAACCAGGTAGGCAAGTTGAGAACACGTTCTCATTTACAATTGCGACCTGGCCAAGATAAAGCAAAGCAGTTCGACACATACAACAACACAGAGTTACACATGGAGTAAAACAAACATACAGTCAATAATACAGTAGAAAAATAAGTATATATACAATGTGAGCAAGTCAGGTGAGATAAGGGAGGTGAAGGCAAAAAAAAGGCCATGGTGGCGAAGTAAATACAATATAGCAAGTAAACCACTGGAATGGTTGATTTGCAGTGGAAGAATGTGCAAAGTAGAGATAGAAATAATGGGGTGCAAAGGAGCAAAATAAATAAATAAATACAGTAGTGAAAGAGGTAGTAGTTTGGGCTAAATTATAGATGGGCTATGTACAGGTGCAGTAATCTATGAGCTGCTCTGACAGCTATATATATATATATATATATATATATATATATATATATATATATATATATATAAATATATATATACAGATATATTGAAGCAAAATCTCAAGACATCAGTCAGGAAGTTAAAGCTTGGTCGCAAATGTGTCTTCCAAATGGACCCCAAGCATACTTCCAAAGTTGTGGCAAAATGGCTTAAGGACAACAAAGTCAAGGTATTGGAGGGCCATCACAAAGCCCCGACCTCAATCCCATAGAAAATTGTGGGCAGAACTTAAAAAGTGTGTGTGAGCAAGGAGGCCTACAAACCTGACTCAGTTACACCAGCTCTGCCAGGAGGAATGGGCCAAAATTCACCCAACTTATTATGGGAATCTTGTGGAAGGCTACCCAAACCGTTTGACCCAAGTTAAACAATTTACAGGAAATGCTACCAAATACTAATTGAGTGTATGTAAACTTCTGACCCACTGGGAATGTGATGAAAGAAATAAAAGCTGAAAATAAATCATTCTCTCTACTATAATTCTGACATTTCACATTCTTCAAATAAAGTGAGGATCCTAACTGACCTTAGACAGGGAATTGTTACTAGGATTAAATGTCAGGAATTGTGAAAAATGTTTTTGGCTAAGGTGTATGTAAACTTCCGACTTCAACTGTATATATGAGATGGGTGATGCAATATTTACACACAATTAAAGTGACTAAGATACCGTAGAATAGTATAGAGTACAGTTTATAGACATGAGATGAGTCATGCAAGATACGGAGACATTATTAAAGTGGCTAGTTATCCATTTCTAAAAGTGGCCAGTGATTCTGAATTAGCCTACCGTGTGTCTGAATTAGTCTACCGTGTGTCTGAATTAGCCTACCGTGTGTCTGAATTAGCCTACCGTGTGTCTGAATTAGTCTACCGTGTGTCTGAATTAGCCTACCGTGTGTCTGAATTAGCCTACCGTGTGTCTGAATTAGCCTACCGTGTGTCTGAATTAGCCTACTGTGTGTCTGAATTAGCCTACCGTGTGTCTGAATTAGCCTGCTGTGTGTCTGAATTAGCCTACCGTGTGTCTGAATTAGCCTACCGTGTGTCTGAATTAGCCTACTGTGTGTCTGAATTAGCCTACCGTGTGTCTGAATTAGCCTACCGTGTGTCTGAATTAGCCTACCGTGTGTCTGAATTAGCCTACAGTGTGTCTAAATACGCTACTGTGTGTTTAATTGTTAGTAGTGGAGCTATGGCACAGCTATGGCACAGCAGTCACACACATTGTCCTCCTGTGTGGTTTCGTGTGAAAGCATTGCATAATATCTATTGATGTCTTTTTTGCGTGACTCTCCCACTCTCTCTGTCTCAAACTGTCGCTTGGTCTCGTGTGAGCTTGTATCGCTCTGTCTGTTCTTAGACACACACACACACAGACACACACACTTTTGGCATGGTTTGGTGTATTGTGAGGGCATAACCAGCTCCTTCTCACACGCTCGTTTTTCCGTTATCACAGCTGGGGCGTGATAATGGAAGTGTGTGTGTGTGTTTGACGTGTCAGTTTGCGTGTGTTATTCCTGGTGCTCACGTTCTCCCTCCAGATGCACTCCTGACCTTTCACCCCTCCTTTCATCTCCTTCTCCCCATCGCTCTGCGGCCACACTTCCTGCTACCGTGACCTCCACTTCCTGAACCTCCTCTACCGCTCTTTGAAGAGGGCAGGTCTTTCAACACGGGCCAGAGTTATAAACACACTCCTCGTCATCGCTCCCTCGCTCTCTCTAGATCTCTCTCTCTCTCTCCCTTGCTCTTTCTCTCTCTCCCTCTCTCTATCGCTCTCTCTCTCTATCTATCTTTCTCTCCCTCCCTCACTCTCTCCCTCGCTCTGTCTCTCTCTCTCTGCCCTCTCTCTCTTTCTGCCTGTGATTGTGGACATGTAATGGGTGGCCTTGTACGTACGTCTGTGTTTTGGGTGACCGTGTCTCAGTGCGTGTGAAGCAGAGGGATGCAGTATGAATGGCCACTGCTGTTCTCACACTGGGACAGTCCCACTAAGGCTTGCTTAGGGAGCAGTCAAAATTTACACAATTGTTACCCAGAGGAAAATGGGGGAGGGTCATGCTTTTTCAATTTCAGTCAAGGGGAGGGTTTAGTATGTTTTATTTAGTCCAAGGGAGGGTCATGCCATTTTTAATTGAATAAATGTCATACACCCTTAGAACAAAAGGTGCTATCTAAAACCTAAAACCCTTTACACATGGAACTACATGGAACCCAAAAGAGTTCTACCTGGAACCAAAAAGGGTTCTAGCTGGAACCAAAAGGGGTTCTACCTGGAACCCAAAAGACTTCTACCTGGAACCAAAAAGAGTTCTACCTGGAACCAAAAAAGGTTCTACCTGGAACCCCAAAGAGTTCTACCTGGAACCAAAAAGGGTTCTACCTGGAACCAAAAAGGGTTCTACCTGGAACCAAAAAGGGTTCTCCTATGGGAATGGTCGAAGAACCCTTTTGGAACCATTTTTGCCCGATGCTGCCCCTCATCCCTGATTCTCTGCTGGGCGCGTAATATCAAATTCACTGGGTGTGGTCTCAATCAAATGATCCATAGCCTGTACAATATGAAGAACATGCTTGGAGAAGCACAGGATAAAGTTATATTTCTCAGAAAATGTACTTCCTTTCCGAGTTCTTGCTCTGCTGGGATGGTGTGTATAAAACTAGGCTAGACTGCGTTACACACTGCAATGGATAGGCTATCCCAATAATGAGCCCTGGCCTGCCCTGCCCTTGCTAATGTAAGCCTAAAGCCATTTGTGCTGCCTAACCAATGGCCGTGGCACTTCAGGAGGCAAGTCAAAGGCTTCGTCCCCAAAAAATCGATATCTGTGTTTGCGAATGAGGCCTACTGATGTCCTGCTTAGTTTGAGAGGGAGTGTACGAAGATGACAAAGAGGACCAGAGGTCAGCTTGCTACTGCTATAATTTATTTTAATAAACACAATACGTTGCCCATAATGAAGCTATTTATCAGAGTGAAGGGCTTGGTGTGTTAAGCTGTAACCAGGGCTTGAATTGAGGGAGTGTGTGAGGGTATTGTGGCTTTTGTTAAAGAAATTGGATAAAAGCGTAGCCTTAGCTTAATATTTTGAAAACAATGAAATTGACCTGATTATATAAAGTGATCTGTAACGATGCTTTAGTCTGCAATGCTTTGTGCTAGAAACGAGTTGTAAAATGCCGGGGAAAGTGTTACATCTGCTCCTGCCACGCCCTCTACTTCTCATCCTGGACCTCCCTAACATGCCACCACTACACCAGTGCTCTCTCTCTGTGTGTGTGTGTGTGTGTGTGTGTGTGTGTGTGTGTGTGTGTGTGTGTGTGTGTGTGTGTGTGTGTGTGTGTGTGTGTGTGTGTGTGTGTGTGTGTGTGTGTGTGTGTGTGGTGACAGGTGTGCTGGAAGCAGAGCAGATTCCCACCAGCTGCAACCTGTTCCGTAATCCCTACAAATACTCAGCCCTGCCAGTTCCACACTGCCAGATTGCAGCCTCTACTCAGTCAGTCTGTATTGCTAGCTGTTTGTTCCTGCATAGATTTTGTTAGCCTGTTGTGCCTGTTTGTTCCTAGCCTCACGATGCTTTTTATCTCCTCTACATTCCCGTCTGCTCTGACTCTGGTACCTGTCTCCAGTCCCTCGTCTCCTCAGCCCTGCTTCCCTGCCCTGGATCCTCGTCTGAGTCTGCATTTTGGTTCACCCGCTCCGCCCCGCATAATAGTACGATCTGGCCAGAGATACCCACCCAGCAGACTAAGATGCTCTCCACCACACCCAAGCCCTGAAAACCCTTCTGGAGCACATCAAGGAGTTTCAGACTTACAGGGCCAAACCTTCGCCCAGAGCTCACAACCAGTCCCAAGTCCTTCTCCTCCACCCCGTGAAACATTTGTTATGATGGCAACCTCGGAGTTTGCAGAGCCTTTTTGGAACAATGTTCACTCATATTCGAGCAACAGCCCCACTCTTGTGCTAGTGAACGGGCCAAGATTTCCTTCCTGATTGGCTGTCTCCGTGGAGCAGCGTTTTCCTGGGCCACGGCGGTGTGGGAGAGACAGTCCCCCATTTGCTTCTCCAGCTTCACGGAGGAGATGAAGAAAGTCTTCAACCACCCGGTCTGCGGTAAGGATGGTGCTAAACGACTCCTGTCCCTTCGTCAAGGCCCCTATAGTGTCGCTGAGATGGCAATTGAGTTTCGCACCCTTGCGGCTGGAATGAGGAAGCCCTTCAGCGAGCATTCCACTGAGACCATTAAGGACGAGTTGATGTCCAGGGATGAGCCTGATGAGGGTAGGTAGGGTTGCATGCCCCATAACATCTGCTCCAGTGCCTTGTCCTCCTTCTCCGACTGCAACCCTTCCCAAGGCTCTTCCAGAACCTGAACCCATGCAGGTCGGCCGGGCCCGTCTCTCTCCAGAGGAGAGACAACGGCGAATCAGCGTTAGAAGCTGCCTATACTGTGGCCAGGTTGGTCACGTTGTCTCCACTTGTTCCCTGCGTCCAGAAAAAGAGGGGTCTCGGCAGTAGTAGAGGATATACTGTTGAGCCAAATCGCCTTGAAGGCGACCTTGTGTGGCAGAACCAGGCGTTTCCTCTGTCTGCTCTCATCGATTCGGGCGACAACGAGAGCAAGTCAACCCACAGATTGACTGGACCCGCCGGGAAAGGTAACCACTTGGAGTTAATTTTGTCACTCTAATTGTCTACGTTCTGCCCTTCCCCCTGCCTTGTCTGTGCCCCAGTCCATTCCAGAACCTCCGGACCTGTCATCAGTTTCTCCAGAGTATCAAGATCTAGCTCCTGTGTTCAGCAAGCACCACGCCCTGTCGCTGCCGCCTCATCAGCCGTACGACTGCTCCTCTCCCCAGTAGCTGGCTGTATAACCTCTCTCGCCCCGAGCACGAGGCTATGGAGTGGTAAATCCAGGATTCTCTGGCCGCAGGACTTATCAAGCCTTCCTCTCTGGTGAGTGTGCTGGGTTTTTCTTTGTGAAGAAGGGTGGGTCACTGAGACCATGCATAGACTTCCGTGGTCTGAATAATATCACAGTAAAGAACAAGTATCCCTTGCCAATCATCAGCTCTGCTTCAACAGTGAAGAGGCGAATCCAGGATGCTGACCTTCTAGGCAGAGTTCCTCTGTCCAGTCTCAATGTCAACAGTGAAGAGGCGACTCCGGGATGCTGACCTTCTAGGCAGAGTTCCTCTGTCCAGTGTCTGTGTTCCTTTGCCCATCTTAATATTTTATTTTTATTGGCTAGTCTGAGATATGGCTTTTTCTTTGCAAATCTGCCTAGAGGGCCAGCATCCTGGAGTCGTCTCTTCACTGTTGAAGTTGAGACTGGCGTTTTGCGGGTACTATTTAATGAAGCTGCCAGTAGAATTGAGAGGTGTCTGTTTCTCCAACTAGACACTAGTTTTTAAAGCGTTCGGGGAGGGTTGGGGAAAAAAAATATGTTTGTGACCGGACGGCCATAAATTTTCTTTTCAGAGAGGTCTGATTTTCCAGGTATCCCTCAGTATAAATAATGTACAGTGTGTGTGTGTGTGTGTGTGTGTGTGTGTGTGTGACTAGCCCCTTGTTCATCATCAGGAAGCCCTAACTGCTGCTCTACACACAATACTCCGTAATGACATTTTTTTTAAACATTTTTGCAAATGTATTAATACAAATTACAAAACTGAACTATCACATTTACATAAGTATTCAGACCCTTTACTCAGTACTTTGTTGAAGCACCTTTGGCAACTATTACAGCCTTAGAGTATTCTTGGGTATGATGCTACAAGCTTGGCACACCTGTATTTGGGGAGTTTCTCCCATTCTTCTCTGCAGATCCTCTCAAGCTCTGTCAGGTTGGATGGGGAGCGTCGCTGCACAGCTATTTTCAGGTCTCTCCAGAGATGTTCGATCGGGTTCAAGTCGGGGCTCTGGCTGGGCCACTCAAGGACATTCAGAGACTTGTCCCGAAGCCACTCCTGCGTTGTCTTGGCTCTGTGCTTCGGGTCATTGTCCTGTTGGAAGGTGAACCTTCGCCCCAGTCTGAAGTCCCGAGCGCTCTAGAAAAGGTTTTCATCAAGGATCTCTCTGTAACTTGCTCTGTTCATCTTTCCCTTGATCCTGACTAGTCTCCTAGTCCCTGCCGCTGAAAAACATCCCCACAGCATGATGCTGCCACCACCATGCTTCACCGTAGGGATGGTGCCAGGTTTCCTCCAGACGTGACACTTGGCATTCAGGCCAAAGAGTTCAACCTTGGTTTCATCAGACCAGAGAATCTTGTTTCTCATGGTCTGAGAGTCCTTTAGGTGCCTTTTGGCAAACTCCAAGAGGGCCATCATGTGCCTTTTACTGAGGAGTGGCTTCCATCTCGCCACTTTACTATAAAGGCCTGTTGGTGAAGTGCTGCAGAGATGGTTGTCCTTATGGAAGGTTCTCCCATTTCCACAGAGGAACAATGGAGCTCTGTCGGAGTGACCATCGGGTTCTTGGTCACCTCCCTGACCAAGGCACTTCTCACCCGATTGCTCAGTTTGGCTGAGCGGCAAGCTCTAGGAAGAGTCTTTGTGATTCCAAACTTCTTCCATTTAAGAATGATGGAGGCCACTGTGTTCTTTGAGACCTTCAATGCGGCAGAAATGATATCATACTCTTCCCCAGATCTGTGCCTCGACACAATCCTGCCTCGGAGCTCTACGGACAATTCCTTGGACCTCATAGCTTGGTTTTGCTCTGACATGCACTGTCAACTGTGGGATTTTGTATAGACAGGTGTGTGCCTTTCCAAATCATGTCCAATCAATTGAATTTACAACAGGTGGACTCCAATCAAGTTGTAAAAACATCTAAGCATAATCAATGGAAACAGGACGCACCTGAGCTCAATTTTTAGTCTCATAGCAAAGGGTCTGAATACTTATGTAAATAAGTTTTTTATTTTTTTATTTTATACATTTGCAAAAAAATCGAAAAACCTGTTTTCACTTTGTTGCTATCGGATAGGAAACATATATATATTTTTATCAATTTTAGAATAAGGATGTAACATACATAACAAAATGTGGAAAAAGTCAAGGGGTCTGAATACTTTCCGAATGCACTGTAACACGCAACGTAACACACACATTCAGCAGTGTGTAAACATAGCAACCACACACGCACCCATTAAACAATATGCACAGCTGAACAATGTCAGGCCAGAACATCACTCCCAGACACACAAAAACACACACACATCCAACACTCACTGATCAACACACACAGCTGTATAACATCAGGCCAACAGGGCTACCATCCAAGGTCACCACTCTGGGTTCCCACTACACACAAACAACCAATGTGTGTGTGTGTGTGTGTGTGTGTGTGTGTGTGTGTGTGTGTGTGTGTGTGTGTGTGTGCGTGTGTGTGTGTGTGTGTGTGTGTGTGTGTGTGTGTGTGTGTGTGTGTGTGTGTGTGTGTGCAGGAATACACCGCTGTCTTCACATTCACTGAGAAACCTTTCCATCTTCTGTACTCTGTCGCCCTCTGCTGTTTGTACAATACATATCCTGCGTCACCATTAGCTTCAGAGTGATACAGTATTGCTTCTGCTAATTGTTGCCTGAGCATCGCCTTTGGGGCCCCGACCCACTTTTGCTGATGTGTCAGACAGTTGGAGAATTCTGTGTCCAACTTTCAACGTAGAAGCCTTGGGCTAGAAGAGCAATATGGCTGTCTTTCCTTCTATCACGCTGTCAGATTGACTTTCATCATGTAATGGCAGACCAACCACTGTGCTACCTGTTGACTTCTAATATACAGAGTCATTCCATAGGGCCTCTACTACTATACTAGATAACTTACTGGCAGCTCTCAACTGATTATACAAAACGCTCATGAATAAATACATTTATAAATTAACAAAAAGTCTGAAAAGTCAACAAACTGGTAACATCTGCTAAATATGTGTAAGTGACCAATACATTTGATTTGAAAAGTCAACCAACTGGCAATAGTAAACAGTCTGTCTGTCAGGGGAATACCTGGATACCTACTACATGCATCCGTAAATTGTAGCCCGTCTACACCTCAAGGTGCATACGATAATGGATTTTCTCCAATTAATCTATTTATTTTTTTTCTATCCCCCTGTGATTTTACGAGACATTAGATCCAGGAAATGGTAGAAAAGGAGGAAACCTGCAGGAGCACTTAGAAAACTGATACGAGAAGATATACTCTGAACCATGCCCAGACAGATCTGTTTTGCTATGGTCAAACAACACCTCTGTTAAGTGCTTTTGGCTGAGAGGAGAGAACACACTGTGTGTCTTCTGATTTACACTGTGAGGAACCTGCCAACCCATGACAGCCAAATGGATGTGCATGGAGGAACATTCTATCTCCACTTAGCTGTTTAATGAGGACAATCTTTTGAATGAACAATCTGTTTATTTCTGCCTGTATGTTATTAACAGGGGGGGGGGGGGGGACATCACCAGATTCACAGGGAATAATGATAGTGGTTGTTGGGGTTGGATTGGCATGGGGTGGGGGGGGGGGGGGGGGGGGGGGGGTCCACGGGTGACTTTTGACCATTTGGGGGGGAATTCCTTATGTCTTACTCATTTGTAGGAAGAAGTTTGGTACAAATTGGATGGTATGTACTATATTTATTGAATATTATCTGAATCCTATACATTAAAATGGCAAATTTGGGTGCAATCAATTAGCTTAATTTGTCAGAGATCAAACGATATTTCAACAAAATAATGTATCAGAAATGCTAATCGTATCTGTTAGTAACTATAGAAACCATGTCAGAACAATCTGAGGTAGTGGGTGTCATGGCTTGATGAAATGACGTGGAACTGAGTACCTGCACCTCAAATGTTCTACCGCCGTGTATTCACTAGGAACCAAACGTAATTCACTGGTGAGAGAGCGCGCGGTGGAATCATTTTTCTGTCTGACTGCTTCTGTCTCATGCAAGCGCTGCAGGTCTCAAACTACACTGAATAAAACAAACTACCCCGAACAAAACAAACTACCCCGAACAAAACAAACTACCCTGAACAAAACAATCTACCCCGAACAAAACAAACTACCCCGAACAAAACAATCTACACTGAACAAAACAAACAACACTGAACAAAACAATCTACACTGAACAAAACAAACTACCCTGAACAAAACAAACAATCTACCCTGAACAAAACAAACAATCTACCCTGAACAAAACAAACAATCTACCCTGAACAAAACAAACAATCTACACTGAACAAAACAAACTACCCTGAACAAAACAAACTACCCTGAACAAAACAAACTACCCTGAACAAAACAAACTACCCCGAACAAAACAAACTACCCCGAACAAAACAAACTACCCCGAACAAAACAAACTACCCTGAACAAAACAAACTACCCTGAACAAAACAATCTACACTGAATAAAACAAACTGCACTGAACAAAACAATCTACACTGAATAAAACAAACTGCACTGAACAAAACAAACTGCACTGAACAAAACAAACTGCACTGAACAAAACAAACAACACTGAACAAAACAATCTACACTGAACAAAACAAACTGCACAAAACAAACTGCACTGAACAAAACAAACTACCCTGAACAAAACAAACTACCCTGAACAAAACAAACTACCCTGAACAAAACAAACTACCCTGAACAAAACAAACAACCCTGAACAAAACAAACTGCACTGAACAAAACAAACTACCCTGAACAAAACAAACTACCCTGAACAAAACAAACTACCCTGAACAAAACAAACCACTCTGAACAAAACAAACAACAATGAACAAAACAAACTACCCTGAACAAAACAAACTACCCTGAACAAAACAAACAACACTGAACAAAATAAACAACACTGAACAAAAATAGAAACGCAACATGTAACGTGTTTCATGAGCTGAAATAAAAGATCCCAGAAATGTTCCATATGCACAAAAATATAATTTCTATTAACTTTTCTGCACAAATGTGTTAACATCCCTGTTAGTGAACATTTCTCCAAAATAACCCATCCACCTGACTGGTGTGGCATATCAAGAAGCTGATTCAAGGGCATGATCATTAAACAGGTCCACCTTGTTGTGCTGGGGACAATAAAAGGCCACTCTAAAATGTGCAGTTTGCAACAGATGTCTCAAGTTTTGAGGGAGTGTGCAATTGGCATGCTGATTGCAGGAATGTCTACCAGAGAATTGAATGTTTATTTCTCTACCACAAGCCGCCTCCAACGTCATTTTAGAGAATTTGGCAGTTCATCCAACTGGTCTCACAACCACAGACCACGTTTATGGCGTAGTGTGGGTAAGCGGTTTACTGATGAAAATAGTGCCCCATAATGGTAGTGGGGCCATGGATAAGGCAGGCGACAACGAAAACAATTGCATTTTATCCATGGCAATTATCCATACCGTGACGAGATCACTGTTGCCTTTATATTTTTGTTCAGTATACATTGTTGCAGTAAGACGGGCGGATGGATATGTTCAAACGCTGTATTAAAAAAAGAGTTCCAAGAATTATCGTCATTGACAATTCCAGACAGTTACCAAAAGTGACTTGCTTGCTAATTGTCCATTCCATCATCCATTCCCATGGGATTACAGATCAAAGTGTATGCAAAATTATATGACTAGTATTATAGCCTATTGTTACAAAAATGCCGTAAGGCACTTCAGCCAAATGTATGATTCATTGGAACTATTTCTTATTTATTTCCTGTCACAAAGTTCCGCGTACGTATTGTGTACGTATTCAACAGTGCGCTGACGTCATTGATTTGATCATCTTTCCTTTCTCCGTCGGTGAAGCTGTCTAGGCTACGTTGTTGTGTCGTTCACTGCTTTCATTTGTGGCGAACATGGCCGCTGTTCCCCTCTCCGCTGTTCCCAACACGTCCACGAAAGATGATGGGATCCTTATAGGTGACAGACTTTACTCTGAAGTTTACCTCACTATCAGCAACTCTCTCATACCGGAGGAAAGGCTTCAGCCAACCCCGTCTATGCTCGATGGCCTCGACCTGAACACGGAGACCGACCTCCGTATCCTGGGTTGCGAGCTAATTCAATCGGCTGGTATTCTTCTACGATTGCCACAGGTAAACACTCAAAATGCAAATCCAGTACCGTCAACTTCTGAAAAACATAGCTAGGTACTATAGTTGCCATTGTTTTATAACTCACCTCTTTGTTTATATAACCCGTCAAAATGAGGCCAAGGAAGGGAAATACCCAAGCCAAGGCCTAACTCACAGCTAGCTCATTTATTTATTAGCGTAATCTAGTAGGCTAACCTGGTCAGTGACGGGTCAATTTATCGAATCAGATGTGTTATTTACCGCAATTATCTATGTTATACTAATGTTACTTATGTCATTAAGTAGTTGATTTGTACGTGTGCAGCGATTGTTAGCGCGATTACATCCGGGGCTGTGGGATGACAAGAACAAAATGGCGGATGTCTATTGTTGAATTGAAAGAAATGTTACTTCCGTCTATTGTAATTTGTTCTTTACATTACAGGTGGCAATGGCTACGGGTCAAGTTCTTTTTCATCGTTTTTTCTACTCTAAATCGTTTGTCAAACACAGTTTTGAGGTAAGCCAGTGTCTCTTTCAGCTGATTAGCAACACAACATTAGTTAGTTTAGCTACGGCACTCACTCAGACGGAACGATATTTGACTCACTGGTGTTGTGCGTAGAGAGAACGTTTACATTGGCGGCCATATTGTCATTTACTGTAAGTTAGCGTAGCTGGTTTGTCACGTAACCAGGCCCGTTTTAAAGTTGAAACCATTCCTAACTGATTGTAGCTATCTAAAATTTGATTTGATATAGCTAACCGCTTTATATAAAGCTAACATTGCAAGGCCCCAGAGTAATGTTAGTGTTTTGATAGCTAACCACATCTAGCTTCATACTGTAACTTTCTGTTATTCTATTCGTGTCCCCAGATTGTTGCTATGGCCTGTGTCAACTTGGCTTCCAAGATCGAGGAAGCACCAAGACGATTCAGAGACGTCATCAATGTTTTTCACCATTTAAAACAAAGTCATAGAGGCAAAAGGTAAGCATCCATATAGAAACTATCCTTCATTCCTTCATTTCTGTTAAATGTATGTCAACCATTTGTGAGAGGCAAATGTATTCATCTGGCATTACATTAATTAGTAACTATGTTTTAAGTATCTTGCATGATGTTGATCTGATGTATTAATGTGAAAGTGACCTTCTGTTGATCCATGTACTCTAAACCATACTCTAAAACGTTTCAGTTTCCTCATCTCTGATCAATGGTAGTTACAGCAATATATTCACAGCTACCTACATAGACAAGTAGTTCAGTGAAAGGTGATACATTAACACATCTAACCTAAAGTGTTGTTTGCCAAGACAAAACCAACTTGGCACCAGAAGACAACACTGTGTTAGACGAGTGTCTTTCTTTGACCAGAATAATCTGTACAGTTCCAAGTCTAAGGCTGTGGTATTAACTTGGGTTCTCTTTTCCCTTGCAACCAACTAACAGCGACCAGCTACATTTACCAAAGCCTGGGTGATGTGGAATGGTACGTAGAGATGAAGCAGTCGGCATGACAACCATGAGCGAGGTGTCACCCCCCCTCCCCTGGGAGACGCCCGTGGTGTGAGTCACTGCGGTGCACTGGGATCGGGGAGGACAGGTTGGCCGCAGGTCCTAGGCTGGGAGCCTTGGGGACTCCTTTGACTCAGTCTAAGCTTTGGGTGTTTGCGGATCCTGTGGTAATGTAGCTGAAACACTACATACAGTATGTACTACAGAGAAACCTCCCTCGTTCACCAAAATGGCATTTGTGGCTTTCACAGAAATATCACCTTTTTCTTTCCTCTTAGAATATTTCCTGAATTGTTGATATGCACATGTTTACTATCTAGATGTAATATTGAGGAGATATGTTCAAGAGCTGGGTTGGTGGTGTTAGTTTTACTCTACATCACCACCTGTAACTAGACATCAGCTGAGTTCCCCATGTGCCTGTTGTTTTTTTTCTTCTAGATTTTGTTTGGAGAAAATAGTTTTCTCTTGAAATTGACCATGGTATGCTACATTTAAGTCAGTCTGAGGTAGATGTAGCTATTCCACCTGACTGATTTCAGCTTGTGTAGTAGCTTAGAAACACGTACTGAAGCTGCACATATTTTCCATGTCACATGTTTTTGTCATCCTGTCTAGACTCCACTGAAGTCAGGAAATTAGTAAATCCAAACTTGTTTTTGTGCCATGAAATACACGTTTTAATTGTAACTTTGGTCGTGTTTGTGGTCTAGTAAATGTTCAGTTAAATAATGTATTTAGTTCTGACTGAGATCTGGCGCCCAGAGGTATTTTCTACAGAGGCATGTTATTACCATGTCATATCAGAGTACCAGATATCTACAGAGGCATGTTATTACCATGTCATATCAGAGTACCAGATATCTACAGAGTCATGTTATTACCATGTCATATCAGTGCCACATATCTAGAGGCATGTTATTACCATGTCATATCAGTGCCACATATCTAGAGTCATGTTATTACCATGTCATATCAGAGTACCAGATATCTAGAGTCATGTTATTACCATGTCATATCAGAGTACCAGATATCTACAGGCATGTTATTACCATGTCATATCAGTACCAGATATCTACAGAGTCATGTTATTACCATGTCATATCAGAGTACCAGATATCTACAGAGTCATGTTATTACCATGTCATATCAGTACCAGATATCAACAGAGGCATGTTATTACCATGTCATATCAGAGTACCAGATATCTACAGAGTCATGTTATTACCATGTCATATCAGAGTACCAGATATCTAGAGGCATGTTATTACCATGTCATATCAGTACCACATATCTAGAGGCATGTTATTACCATGTCATATCAGTACCAGATATCTACAGAGGCATGTTATTACCATGTCATATCAGAGTACCAGATATCTACAGAGGCATGTTATTACCATGTCATATCAGAGTACCAGATATCTAGAGGCATGTTATTACCATGTCATATCAGTACCACATATCTAGAGGCATGTTATTACCATGTCATATCAGAGTACCAGATATCTACAGAGTCATGTTATTACCATGTCATATCAGAGTACCACATATCTAGAGGCATGTTATTACCATGTCATATCAGAGTACCAGATCTCTACAGAGTCATGTTATTACCATGTCATGTCAGTACCAGATATCTACAGAGTCATGTTATTACCATGTCATATCAGTACCAGATATCTACAGAGTCATGTTATTACCATGTCATGTCAGTACCAGATCTCTACAGAGTCATGTTATTACCATGTCATATCAGAGTACCAGATATCTACAGAGTCATGTTATTACCATGTCATATCAGAGTACCAGATATCTAGAGGCATGTTATTACCATGTCATATCAGAGTACCAGATATCTACAGAGGCATGTTATTACCATGTCATATCAGTACCACATATCTAGAGGCATGTTATTACCATGTCATATCAGTACCAGATATCTACAGAGTCATGTTATTACCATGTCATATCAGAGTACCAGATATCTACAGAGTCATGTTATTACCATGTCATATCAGAGTACCAGATATCTAGAGGCATGTTATTACCATGTCATATCAGTACCAGATATCTACAGAGTCATGTTATTACCATGTCATATCAGAGTACCAGATATCTATAGTCATGTTATTACCATGTCATATCAGAGTACCAGATATCTATAGTCATGTTATTACCATGTCATATCAGAGTACCAGATATCTAGAGGCATGTTATTACCATGTCATATCAGAGTACCAGATATCTACAGTCATGTTATTACCATGTCATATCAGAGTACCAGATATCTACAGAGGCATGTTATTACCATGTCATATCAGAGTACCAGATATCTACAGAGTCATGTTATTACCATGTCATATCAGTACCACATATCTAGAGGCATGTTATTACCATGTCATATCAGAGTACCAGATATCTACAGAGGCATGTTATTACCATGTCATATCAGTACCACATATCTAGAGGCATGTTATTACCATGTCATATCAGTACCACATATCTAGAGGCATGTTATTACCATGTCATATCAGTACCACATATCTAGAGGCATGTTATTACCATGTCATATCAGAGTACCAGATATCTACAGAGGCATGTTATTACCATGTCATATCAGAGTACCAGATATCTACAGAGTCATGTTATTACCATGTCATATCAGTACCACATATCTAGAGGCATGTTATTACCATGTCATATCAGAGTACCAGATATCTACAGAGGCATGTTATTACCATGTCATATCAGTACCAGATATCTACAGAGTCATGTTATTACCATGTCATATCAGAGTACCAGATATCTAGAGTCATGTTATTACCATGTCATATCAGTACCACATATCTACAGAGGCATGTTATTACCATATCATATCAGAGTACCAGATATCTAGAGTCATGTTATTACCATGTCATATCAGAGTACCACATATCTAGAGGCATGTTATTACCATGTCATATCAGAGTACCAGATATCTAGAGGCATGTTATTACCATGTCATATCAGTACCAGATATCTACAGAGTCATGTTATTACCATGTCATATCAGAGTACCAGATATCTAGAGGCATGTTATTACCATGTCATATCAGTACCAGATATCTACAGAGGCATGTTATTACCATGTCATATCAGAGTACCAGATAGGAATGCTAGGTTGCATAACCTCTGCTGTGGCGTCCTTAATGTTGTGTGGGCAGGTTCTGGGTGTTGACTGAGAGCTACCAGGACTGAATGGGATGAGGTCCGTGCTGCAATAGTTCCAGGTTTTTATCTGGGTTTTTCTGGGGTCCTTTACATGCGTCTTAGAAGTTGGGGTTCAGATGAAAAACACATGTCTATCTCAATGTGACTCCTGGTTAAATAAAGTGTACATCAACATACATTTTTACACCCAGTACATGTATGAGTCTAGACGGTGATTTCCAACGTTGAGTATATTTGTTCTCTTTAAAAACTGAGGTTTTGATCTGTAAATAGCATAATAGCATAGCATAAATAGCATACCACCCTGCATACCACTGCTGGCTTGCTTCTGAAGCTAAGCAGGGTTGGTCCTGGTCAGTCCCTGGATGGGAGACCAGATGCTGCTGGAAGTGGTGTTGGAGGGCCAGTAGGAGGCACTCTTTCCTCTGGTCTAATAAAATATCCCAATGCCCCAGGGCAGTGATTGGGACACTGCCCTGTGTAGGGTGCCGTCTTTCGGATGGGACGTTAAACGGGTGTCCTGACTCTCTGAGGTCATTAAAGATCCCATGGCACTTATCGTAAGAGTAGGGGTGTTAACCCCGGTGTCCTGGCTAAATTCCCAATCTGGCCCTCAAACCATCATGGTCACCTAATAATCCCCAGTTTACAATTGGCTCATTCATCCCTCTCCTCTCCCCTGTAACTATTCCCCAGGTCGTTGCTGCAAATGAGAACGTGTTCTCAGTCAACTTACCTGGTAAAATAACGGTAAAAAAAAAAAAAAAAAATTGGAGGGGTTTTTGGCCACCACTCACATTTCCAGTCTCGTGGGTCCATTTTCTTACAATGAGTGTTTTTAAGTGCATGTTTTGTAGGTAATCGTAGTGTAGGCCCTACCTTAAGGATTTTCTTTCCATAATGTGGTGAGAAGTGCATGTTATGCTTGTAATGCTTCCTTATTGGGTGACTAGTCACCAAGTCAGTCAATTGGTTATTTTCTTTTACACAGTATTTGTCACCAGGTACCCGACACCTAAGTTGACAATATATTTTTTTGCGTCCCATTTCTAACCCTAATACAACAATACAAGGTGAAGAGCTGATTGGGTAGTCTAGTTCCCCCCCAGGTTTGGTGAAGTTTTATGTTTTTGTTGATATTTCTGTCAAAGCTGTGATGTATGGTGACTTGGGGCAGGCATTGGACCATGTGACTCAAAAGCTTCCACTGAAATCACAGGAGCCAACTAAACCCCTTTTAAGAATACTCCATTTGGGCCTGTTGCTTTAAGTTGGTCCAAGGGGGAAGAGAACCAGTCAAAGAAAGCAGAAGGGTGCTTTCTTTTAGTCTGTTTTTGAGGGGGTGGGAAACATTTTTGGTTATTTTCATTCTTTTTATAAAGCAGGAGTGCAAGTTCATTGATTCTTGATCAGAACTACATTAATACCAAAAACCAAGTGATCAAAGCTGAGCGGAGAATCCTGAAGGAGCTGGGCTTTTGCGTACACGTCAAGCATCCGCACAAGGTGAGACCCAGTTACACCTCTCACAACACTCATGCATTGCAACCGGTGTTATTCTGATTCAACAGTTACAGTTACATTTATCTCTCAGCATTAGCTTTAGGCCCAACCTATCAGACTCCATTAACACTGCTGTTCAGTTAAGGCTGTGACGGTTTCTGTGACTCAACATGACACCGCTGTAGTTATGTTGTTCTAGAACATTGTCAATTCTCAGTACAGGCTGGTGGTTTGCATTCTACGTTCTAGGGATTGTGAAACCGCGTTGGTTATTGCATAATGTCAACTGGTCTTCTTCCAGATCATCGTCATGTACCTGCAAGTCCTGGAATGTGAGAAGAACCAGACTCTGGTCCAGACCGCCTGGTAAGTACATGGCCTGTACCCTGACTAACCCGGTGCCCTACGTCTGATTCCACCCCTCTGTAACCTCTTTTCTCTGATGGATTCATTATTGAGACCTGTTTGTTTTCCTCTTGTCCTTTACATGGCTATTTCTAGTCTGATTCTGGTGCCCAAGGAACTCAGTTTAACTTTGTCCTTTCTCTCTACTCTTTGATTAAAGGGTAGTCCATGCTGGTAAGTCTCATAAAGAACCTCTGAACTCTGCTCCTCCAACCACATGACCCCAGGAAGCTCCCCCCATTGGCTGGCTGCCCTTCTCGGAGACAGCCAATCCAGTGAGAGCTCTCTGCCGAGATCCACTGAAGGGGGCGGGCCTTTCCCAACTGCCAACATGGTCTTATTTTCTCTTGGGGGTGTCCAGAAGGATTTGTATTTTTTGGGGTTGTGCTTCCAAGGTTAAACTGTTTTTTTTGTCTGTTTTTTTACAAAATAGATGGCTCTAACTACAATAGCATTTTTGTTCTAGTTGCTTGCTTTAGATTCGAAGTCAGCATAGTATTTTTTTGTTTTTGACTGGACCGTTTTCTGGATATGCCTTTTTGATGCAGTAGTTAAAGTGTGCTGTTGAACTGTCTGTTTGATTTTTCCCAAGCTGATGTGGTCTCCAGACATGTCTTACAGGATGATCCTGCTCAGGCTTTGACGCCAAGGACCTGTCTCGTCACCCATCAATATCCACCGGCCACTTTTAGCAGTAGTCTATGGATAGTCCAGAGTTCCAACCCTCGGCCCGTCTAGGGAAGCCTGTTCTGGGGGACCCCTGTTTGTGCTGCTTTTCATTTGAGGCTGTCTGAATGTTGTCTGATCTGAAATCATATGACAACCCCCCCAAACAAGGGTCCCGCTCCAGGACTGGCTCAGAATGGGGAAATCTGCTCAGACTATTCAGTGAAGCCAAGTTTAGATTTCAATGTCTTTGGTGCTATTTTTTTGTTGTTGTTCCGTCAGTAAAGCTAGGTTTTGCATATCAGACCCAGCTTCCGTTGAATCCTGACGGGTACACGTTGGGTCATGTGTCTTTTGTTCTGTCACCCCTCATCTTTCTGTTTCTGTCTGACTGCTTGCTAGAAGACAAAACCATCAGTCTGAAATGTCCGTTGTCTGTCAGATGTTGTCATGCCTGAGGTATAGCTTATCAGGGTCACTGAAACTCAGACAACTAGCTGCAATTAGAATCCCACATTTAAAACAGCTTGAACCCTGTTAGCTTCCATCAACCGTCACGTCACTGTTCTACACATGGCAGCTTTGTGTTGGCAGTTTGGTGTGGAGTTCAGGGTTACCTAGCGACTCTTTAACTGTGCAGCGTGCATCATGTCTGACCTGTCCAATCTGATCTTTGATCTGCGCTTAAGGGAAACTTCCCTCTCCTCTCGGACAAGGGATAAGTCATTACCAATCTGGCCGTTGGCTGCATATTGTAAAGGGCTGCTGTATGTCTCTGGTCACCACGGTCTGTTCTGCAGTTTGCATGTGTACTTTAGACAGGCATGTCCACCTCTGAATAGGACTTGTGTACTTATGTTTTTGGGTGCCGTATTGTCTTTTACGGTAAAGACCAGTGGGCTCTTGGATAAACGTTCTGTCCTGTGTTCAAGCTTTCATCTGTGACGCTGCATGTCCAGCTCAACACCAACATGGATGAGAGAGAGAGAGAGAGACAAAGCTAAACTAGAGTCTCCATAGTGTTTCTCTATTACTACTATTCCAGATGTATAACTGTCTTTTATTGGAGTGGTCACCAACTCTGGTCCTGTAGAGCTGCACTGTGCAGGCTTTTGTTTCACCCCTGCACTAACACATGGTTGACGTAACACGGTCAAGCTGGAACAAGCCTGCACATCCTTTAGCTGTTGAGGACCAGCTGGTGACTGCTCAGACCAGTATTTCTGTGATGTGGTCTGTTGGGGAGGGACGTGAGGGGATGGGAGGAGATGGTACTATGTTTCTGTATGTTGCTTGTGTTCCTTGTAGGAACTACATGAATGACAGCCTTAGGACCAACGTGTTTGTGAGGTTCCAAGCTGAAACCATCGCATGTGCCTGCATCTACCTGGCTGCCAGAGCTCTCCAGGTACGGCTGGATTGGATTTGGCTTCTCCTTTTCATCTCACCTTCTCTCCCGTCTCTCTCCCATCTCTTCCAATCTCTAGTTTTCAACAACAACGAAAAAAATGTGTAGCATCATTAACTAAGTGTTGCTGTGTGTCTGTAGATGCCTCTCCCATCCAGACCTCACTGGTATCTGCTGTTTGGAGCCACGGAGGAGGAGATAAAGAATATCTGTATCAAAACCCTCAAACTCTACACCAGGAAGAAGGTACATACTGTATGTATGTACAGTATCACCCCCTAACCTTCTAGCAACCCTGGAACCGTGGCCTTGTTCCTCTATGCATCCTCCTGCTGTATGATGCACTACACCTTAACTTCTCAAATGACCCTCCTAACACTGTCTCTCTCTCTGGGCCAGCCGGACTATGACCGCCTGGAGAAGGAAGTGGAGAAGAGGAAGATGTCTATGCAGGAGGCCAAGCTGAAGGCTAAAGGGTTGAACCCTGATGGGACCCCAGCTCTGTCCAACCTGGGGGGCTTCTCTCCTGGATCCAAACCCTGTGAGTTTACCTTAACCGTAGTCGTTCATTTAAACCCTGTGAGGTTACCTTACCGTGAGGTTACCTTACCGTAGTCGTTCATTTAAACCCTGTGAGGTTACCTTACCGTGAGGTTACCTTACCGTAGTCGTTTATTTAAACCCTGTGAGGTTACCTTACCGTGAGGTTACCTTAACCGTAGTCGTTCATTTAAACCCTGTGAGGTTACCTTACCGTGAGGTTACCTTACCGTAGTCGTTCATTTAAACCCTGTGAGGTTACCTTACCGTGAGGTTACCTTACCGTAGTCGTTTATTTAAACCCTGTGAGGTTACCTTACCGTGAGGTTACCTTACCGTAGTCGTTCATTTAAACCCTGTGAGGTTACCTTACCGTGAGGTTACCTTACCGTAGTTGTTTATTTAAACTCTGTGAGGTTACCTTACCGTAGTCGTTCATTTAAACCCTGTGAGGTTACCTTACCGTGAGGTTACCTTAACCGTAGTCGTTCATTTAAACCCTGTGAGGTTACCTTACCGTAGTTGTTCATTTAAACCCTGTGAGGTTACCTTACTGTAGTTGTTTATTTAAACCCTGTGAGGTTACCTTACCGTAGTCGTTCATTTAAACCCTGTGAGGTTACCTTACTGTAGTTGTTCATTTAAACCCTGTGAGGTTACCTTACCGTAGTTGTTCATTTAAACCCTGTGAGGTTACCTTACCGTAGTTGTTCATTTAAACCCTGTGAGGTTACCTTACCGTAGTTGTTCATTTAAACCCTGTGAGGTTACCTTACCGTAGTTGTTCATTTAAACCCTGTGAGGTTACCTTACCGTGAGGTTACCTTACCGTAGTCGTTCATTTAAACCCTGTGAGGTTACCTTACCGTAGTTGTTCATTTAAACCCTGTGAGGTTACCTTACCGTAGTTGTTCATTTAAACCCTGTGAGGTTACCTTACTGTAGTTGTTTATTTAAGCCCTGTGAGGTTACCTTACCGTGAGGTTACCTTTCCGTAGTCGTTCATTTAAACCCTGTGAGGTTACCTTACCGTAGTCGTTCATTTAAACCCTGTGAGGTTACCTTACCGTGAGGTTACCTTACCGTAGTCGTTCATTTAAACCCTGTGAGGTTACCTTACCGTAGTTGTTCATTTAAACCCTGTGAGGTTACCTTACTGTAGTTGTTTATTTAAACCCTGTGAGGTTACCTTACCGTAGTCGTTCATTTAAACCCTGTGAGGTTACCTTACCGTAGTCGTTCATTTAAACCCTGTGAGGTTACCTTACCGTGAGGTTACCTTACCGTAGTCGTTCATTTAAACCCTGTGAGTTTACCTTACCGTGAGGTTACCTTACCGTAGTTGTTTATTTAAACCCTGTGAGGTTACCTTACCGTAGTTGTTTATTTAAACCCTGTGAGGTTACCTTACCGTAGTTGTTCATTTAAACCCTGTAAGGTTACCTTACCGTAGTTGTTCATTTAAACCCCGTGAGGTTACCTTACTGTAGTTGTTTATTTAAACCCTGTGAGGTTACCTTAGCGTAGTTGTTTATTTAAACCCTGTGAGGTTACCTTACCGTAGTTGTTCATTTAAACCCTGTGAGGTTACCTTACCGTAGTTGTTCATTTAAACCCTGTAAGGTTACCTTACCGTAGTTGTTTATTTAAACCCTGTAAGGTTACCTTACCGTGAGGTTACCTTACCGTAGTTGTTTATTTAAACTCTGTGAGGTTACCTTACCGTAGTTGTTTATTTAAACCCTGTGAGGTTACCTTACCGTGAGGTTACCTTACCGTAGTTGTTTATTTAAACCCTGTGAGGTTACCTTACCGCGAGGTTACCTTACCGTAGTTGTTTATTTAAACCCTGTGAGGTTACCTTACCGTGAGGTTACCTTAACCGTAGTCGTTCATTTAAACCCTGTGAGGTTACCTTACCGTGAGGTTACCTTACCGTAGTCGTTCATTTAAACCCTGTGAGGTTACCTTACCGTAGTTGTTTATTTAAGCCCTGTGAGGTTACCTTACCGTGAGGTTACCTTTCCGTAGTCGTTCATTTAAACCCTGTGAGGTTACCTTACCGTAGTCGTTCATTTAAACCCTGTGAGGTTACCTTACCGTGAGGTTACCTTACCGTAGTCGTTCATTTAAACCCTGTGAGGTTACCTTACCGTAGTTGTTCATTTAAACCCTGTGAGGTTACCTTACCGTAGTTGTTCATTTAAACCCTGTGAGGTTACCTTACCGTAGTTGTTTATTTAAACCCTGTGAGGTTACCTTACCGTAGTTGTTCATTTAAACCCTGTGAGTTTACCTTACCGTGAGGTTACCTTACCGTAGTTGTTTATTTAAACCCTGTGAGGTTACCTTACCGTAGTTGTTTATTTAAACCCTGTGAGGTTACCTTACCGTAGTTGTTCATTTAAACCCTGTGAGGTTACCTTACCGTAGTTGTTCATTTAAACCCTGTAAGGTTACCTTACCGTAGTTGTTTATTTAAACCCTGTAAGGTTACCTTACCGTGAGGTTACCTTACCGTAGTTGTTTATTTAAGCCCTGTGAGGTTACCTTAACCGTAGTTGTTTATTTAAACTCTGTGAGGTTACCTTACCGTAGTTGTTTATTTAAACCCTGTGAGGTTACCTTACCGTGAGGTTACCTTACCGTAGTCGTTCATTTAAACCCTGTGAGGTTACCTTACCGTAGTTGTTCATTTAAACCCTGTGAGGTTACCTTACTGTAGTTTTTCATTTAAACCCTGTGAGGTTACCTTACCGTAGTTGTTTATTTAAACCCTGTGAGGTTACCTTACTGTAGTTGTTCATTTAAACCCTGTGAGGTTACCTTACCGTAGTTGTTCATTTAAACCCTGTGAGGTTACCTTACCGTAGTTGTGTATTTAAACCCTGTGAGGTTACCTTACCGTGAGGTTACCTTTCCGTAGTCGTTCATTTAAACCCTGTGAGGTTACCTTACCGTAGTTGTTCATTTAAACCCTGTGAGGTTACCTTACCGTAGTTGTGTATTTAAACCCTGTGAGGTTACCTTACCGTGAGGTTACCTTTCCGTAGTCGTTCATTTAAACCCTGTGAGGTTACCTTACCGTAGTTGTTCATTTAAACCCTGTGAGGTTACCTTACCGTAGTTGTGTATTTAAACCCTGTGAGGTTACCTTACCGTGAGGTTACCTTACTGTAGTTTTTCATTTAAACCCTGTGAGGTTACCTTACCGTAGTTGTTTATTTAAACCCTGTGAGGTTACCTTACTGTAGTTGTTCATTTAAACCCTGTGAGGTTACCTTACCGTGAGGTTACCTTACTGTAGTTTTTCATTTAAACCCTGTGAGGTTACCTTACTGTAGTTGTTCATTTAAACCCTGTGAGTTTACCTTACCGTAGTTGTTCATTTAAACCCTGTAAGGTTACCTTACCGTAGTTGTTCATTTAAACCCCGTGAGGTTACCTTACTGTAGTTGTTTATTTAAACCCTGTGAGGTTACCTTAGCGTAGTTGTTCATTTAAACCCTGTGAGGTTACCTTACCGTAGTTGTTCATTTAAACCCTGTGAGGTTACCTTAGCGTAGTTGTTCATTTAAACCCTGTGAGGTTACCTTACCGTAGTTGTTCATTTAAACCCTGTAAGGTTACCTTACCGTAGTTGTTTATTTAAACCCTGTAAGGTTACCTTACCGTGAGGTTACCTTACCGTAGTTGTTCATTTAAACCCTGTGAGGTTACCTTACCGTAGTTGTTCATTTAAACCCTGTGAGGTTACCTTACTGTAGTTTTTCATTTAAACCCTGTGAGGTTACCTTACCGTGAGGTTACCTTACCGTAGTTGTTTATTTAAACCCTGTGAGGTTACCTTACCGTAGTTGTTTATTTAAACCCTGTGAGGTTACCTTACCGTAGTTGTTTATTTAAACCCTGTGAGGTTACCTTACCGTAGTTGTTTATTTAAGCCCTGTGAGGTTACCTTAACCGTAGTTGTTTATTTAAACTCTGTGAGGTTACCTTACCGTAGTTGTTTATTTAAACCCTGTGAGGTTACCTTACCGTGAGGTTACCTTACCGTAGTTGTGTATTTTAACCCTGTGAGGTTACCTTACCGTAGTTGTTTATTTAAGCCCTGTGAGGTTACCTTAACCGTAGTTGTTTATTTAAACTCTGTGAGGTTACCTTACCGTAGTTGTGTATTTAAACCCCGTGAGGTTACCTTACCGTAGTTGTTTATTTCAACCCTGTGAGGTTACCTTACCGTAGTTTATTTAAACCCTGTGAGGTTACCAAGTGCCCTGCTCAAATCTGGTCATCAGAGATAGAGAAGTACATTGTGGTTGTTGGTTCCGTGGTTCAACTTCTCTCCCTTTTTTAAAAACGCTTAATTAAAAATAAAAAAAATACAAGAATTGACATAACTTTACATTTCTAAACGGGGACCAACCGGTGTAATGACATGTTATGCGTCTGTGTTTCCTAGGTTCCCCCAGTGTAGTGAAGGTGGAGAATACATCTCCAGACCTCCTGGCCCTCAAACCTGTAAAGAAAGAGCCAGACGGCAGAGCCCAGGGCTCCAAGAGCCCACACAACGGGTAAATACATACTCTTAAACATAACAGGGACTCTTTTTTTCCTGTTAAAGTTGTATTTTTTATTTTAAGCAGACACCTCTAATGGAAATGGCATCTCTCTCCTCAGGCTGAGGAAGGAGGTGAAGATTGCAAGGAACAGTGGGAGTGGCTCTCGTTCCAGAACTCGCTCGCGATCACGCTCCCCACGCAGACAGTAAGACCTCACTCCTTCATTAACTATGTGTGCTTTACTTAGTAAACTGGATGTAAAGTACCGTGGTAAACTGGTACTTTACAGACTGTTACTACAGTACTTTACAGACCGTTTACTACGGTACCGGCCAGGTTACTGCAGTACTTTACAGACCGTTTACTACGGTACCGGCCAGGTTACTGCAGTACTTTACAGACTGTTACTACAGTACTTTACAGACTGTTACTACAGTACTTTACAGACTGTTACTACAGTACTTTACAGACTGTTACTACAGTACTTTACAGACAGTTTACTGCAGTACTTTACGGCCAGGTTACTGCAGTACTTTACAACCAGGTTAATGCAGTACTTTACGGCCAGGTTACTGCAGTACTTTACGGCCAGGTTACTGCAGTACTTTACGGCCAGGTTACTGCAGTACTTTACGGCCAGGTTACTGCAGTACTTTACGGCCAGGTTACTGCAGTACTTTACGGCCAGGTTACTGCAGTACTTTACGGCCAGGTTACTGCAGTACTTTACGGCCAGGTTACTGCAGTACTTTACGGCCAGGTTACTGCAGTACTTTACGGCCAGGTTACTGCAGTACTTTACGGCCAGGTTACTGCAGTACTTTACGGCCAGGTTACTGCAGTACTTTACGACCAGGTTACTGCTGAAGAACACTGTCTTAACTGTTTTCTCTACTGTCTCTGCAGTTACAACAGCCGGCGCAGTCGTTCTGGGACATACAGTTCTCGTTCCCGCAGTCGCTCTCACAGCCGCAGCCCCTCACCCCGACGCCATCCTCCCTCCCCCCTCCTCCCACATCTCAAGTCAAAGCCCGGCCACCATGGCAACATCGACCCCAAGCCATCGAGTCGTCATAGCAGCAGTGGAGGAGGGGCTCACAAGAGGAAGAGGTCCAGGTCGCGCTCTGCCAGCAAGGGAGAGAGGGAACGGGAGAGGGGGAGGGAGCTGGACAGAGATCGCAGCACGTCGGACCTCTCCTCGGCCAAGAAGCACAAGCACGAGAGAGGTGGGCCTGGGGGAGGACATCACCGTGGAGACAGGAGGGAGCGGTCCAGGTCGTACGAGCGGGAGCGCACCCACAAGGGCAAACGCCGTAGCAGTAGCGGCGGACACTCGGGTCACGGGCGCCACCGCCGCTGACCAGGGTCAGGAGGAGGAACCTCCGCTCCTTAATGCAGTTTTGTCTATTTTATTTTTGTTCTGCTTTCCCGCCCCAATCCTTCCATTCAAACCTTCTTCTTCTTTAGTTGAAATGGTGGACTTGGAGAGAACGTATTTACAGTGTAAAGATGGTTCCCTGCTGATTTATTGACAATGCTTTGATTTATAAAAGCGACACTTCAGTGGTAGAAGGAATAAATGTGTATTCAACAATAAAAGAATCATTCAGGAAAGGCGTCAAATAGTTTTTTGCTCAGTGGACTGAAGGTGACTACCTGGTCCTATGTGTTGAATCATTCCGTTGGTCCAATGTGCGTTTGCTGAAGCCGTGTTCTGTAGAGATGCAAAGGACTACTGGGCTAGAAATATAGACCATATATATATTTTTTTTACAGCTGGATGCAGACTCTTGATTTCAGAACCTTTTTTTAGGATCGTGGTGAATTTGTTACACTGGTTTTTAGTCTGCATGTGTTCATGTCTGATTTTTACACAATAAAAAAAACAATTGATTGACTTTGTATTTTGGTACACCGTGCTACAGGTCATGAAAAGCTGCAGTCGCTATTGGCTGCGTTCACACAGGCACCATATGTCTTGTCTTTTTCCACTAATGGTCATTTGACCAATCGGATCAGCTCTGAGAAATACCAGTTAGTGGGGGCGTGGGGGGATCTCACTTTGTCTGCCGGTGTGAACGCAGCCAAAATGGGGCGTGTTAAACACCTGTCATGACAACTCTTATCCCTTCAGCAGTAACAGACCTACATACACCATTTTATTTTTTGCAGTAAAACCAATATGCATACAAACCAACAATGATAACATATCGATGAGGGTTACAACACATTACAGATTATACAAAGACCTTAAAAGATACACATGGTTTGATTGTTTTAACAGCTTATTAGAATAGTGTAGAATGGTCTTAATGTACTGCTCAAACGCCTTATAGGAAACACGGAAGACTATTTATTAGTGAATTTATGAATATGACATGTTGCCATTTAGCGCAGTTTGATTTAATCGATAAGAATGTGTTTTTTATCCTTATTAGAATTAAGGAAACCGAGCAGCACATTCTCCCCTTATAAAAACCAAAGTCCTCAAGTATATTAACAATTATAAAACTATAAATATCTTTCCATAATTTCTTTACATGTAGACAATGCCTGTCACGTTCTGACCTTTATTTCCTTTGTTTTTGTCTTTAGTTAGTGTGGTCAGGGCGTGAGTTGGGGTGGGCAGTCTATGTTATGTGTTTCTATGTTTAGGTATGTCACTTGGCCTGATATGGTTCTCAATCAGAGACAGGTGTTTTGCATTGTCTCTGATTGGGAACCATATTTAGGTTGACTGTTTTCACTGTTGGTTTGTGGGTGTTTGTTTCCTGTGTCTGTGTTCGTGCCACACGGGACTGTTTCGGTTAGGTTACTTTGTATATTTTGTCGTGTTCAGTTAATTATATTAAAACATGGACACTTACCACTCTGCGCTTTGGTCCGAGACCTGCTCCACCTCCTCTTCAGACGAAGAGGAGGAAATCAGCCGTTACAATGCCAAAATAAACTACTGTTTCTGGATGCTCAACACAAAAAGTACAGCTAATATTAATGTCTTTTTTTGAGTTTCTTCAGGTAATGAGTTACAGGGTCATACTTAAGAATCATTCTGAAAGAGACCTCTTTGATCTTGCTAACAAGCAGATATTTATGTGGTAATTAGCAGACTTTTTTCCATCAGATATTAGTGACCAATGTATTCCAGTAACTTGTGACATAAGGAGTAGATACAATATCCCTTTGAAATTTAACACGTATAGACCTATTGTTCTGAGGGAGCAAGGAGAAACACATTTTTCCTATTGGAGAGTCAACTGGATTAAGCGAGGGTAGGTCAAGAAGGTAAGGTCTGGTTACACCTCTAAACAACATGAGAGTTCCAGATGGAATAGCATCAAATACTATGGAGAACTCTCTAGGTGTAACAGGGATATTGTAACGAGATGAGATACAGAGGTTGGCCTATATGTTATTGATCACGGATTGTATGATTTTAGTTTATGTCAATAGTGTTCTGATGAGCATGTCGTGTTCTGATATGTTTCACCACAAGAGGGCAGGACTAGCTTAATATTCTGTTGCTCCTGAAGTGAGGATGTTCTGGTCCCTGCAAGCCAGGGTAGTAGGATTTGGTCCCATTCTCTTACTTTTTTACCCTCTGTCCCTCTATAATCTCTTTTTTTCACCCTCTGTCCCTCTATTATCTCTTTTTTTCACCCTCTGTCCCTCTATTCTCTCCTTTTCAGCCTCTGTCGCTCTATTAGCTCTATTTTTAACCCTCTGTCCCTCTATTATCTCTCTTTTTCACCCTCTGTGGAGGTGAGAGGTCAACTACACAACATTGAGAGGATCTGGACTACCACGGACAGACTGAACATAGGGCAATTCTGGCAAATGCCTGATGGGCTGGTTCATTCTCAACCCAGTGGGTCTGTCTAAAGGGGAACGGGGGATACCTAGTCATTGGTACAACTGAATGCATTCAACTGAAATGTGTCTTCAGCATTTAACCCAACCCCTCTGAATCAGAGAGGTGAGTCTTCCTCATTTAACCCAACCCCTTGGAATCAGAGAGGTGAGTCTTCCTCATTTAACCCAACCCCTCTGAATCAGAGAGGTGAGTCTTCCTCATTTAACCCAACCCCTCGGAATCAGAGAGGTGCGGGGGGGCTGCCTTCATCGACATCCATGTCTTCAGCTCCCGGGGAACAGTGGGTTAACTCAAATCAAATCAAGTTTATTTATGCGCTTCTTACATCAGCTGATATCTCAAAGTGCTGTACAGAAACCCAGCCTAAAACCCCAAACAGCAAGCAGTGCAGGTGTAGGAGCACGGTGGCTAGGAAAAACTCCCTAGAAAGGCCAAAACCTAGGAAGAAACCTAGAGAGGAACCAGGCTATGAGGGGTGGCCAGTCTTCTTCTGGCTGTGCCGGGTGGAGATTATAACAGAACATGGCCAAGATGTTCAAATGTTCATAAATGACCAGCATGGTCAAATAATAATAATCACAGTAGTTGTCGAGGGTGCAAAAAGTCAGCACCTCAGGAGTAAATGTCAGTTGGCTTTTCATTTAACTGCCTTGTTCAGGGGCAGAACTGCAGATTTTTACCTTGTCAGCTCGGGGATTCGATCCAGCAATCTTTTTGTTACTGGCACAACGCTCTAACCACTATGCTACCTGCCACAATTGAGGGTGTTGCGCATAATTATCACTATTTTGCTAATAATGGGGGCTTGAAGGAAAACAAGACTGATGTCCCTGGCTGAACCTGACTACACCGAGAGAAAGAGAGAGAGAGGGTTTTGGCTCGTACCACAGCAGCCTCTAGACGCAAACAGAAGAAAGGCTCAGTAACTCAGATTGGACCAAACATATAGGCGTAGTGAACACATTTGACACATCAGTTGATCAGTTCATTCATGTGTATTAATGAGGAGACAGTGGGACACCAGGCTAATCTCATGTTTTACCTACATAATGCTACACAACGGATTGTTTTTAATGAATTTGTCTGCGCCCCAAAAAAAGGTTAACAACCATTGTGCGTCAGTGTTTAAGGAAATAAAACACACGTCTTCTACAAGTCCACTATAGGAAAGTGCCCTGTAACTGCATTCCCAATGTATGTCTGGAAAGAATTTCCCCTAGAAGGGAACAAAAAGGTGCTGTGCTGTATGCCTCTGGCAGTATATTACAGTATGTGAGAGAGACCGTAACTCTGCAACATGTTGTGAAATCACACAGCTATGAAGACTTTCTTCGTGAACAAGTTAGATCGACCGCCACATTCCAGCACTTTAATAGGAGCACAGAGCCCCACAGCGAGGGAGCAGATCAGATCAAATCAGATCCAATGTTATTGGTTACATACACACGTTTACCAGATGTTATTGCGGGTGTAGTGAAATGCTTGTGTTTCTAGCTCCAACAGTGCAGTAGTATCTAACAATTCACAACAATACACGCAAATCTAAAAATATAAGAATGGAATTAAGAAATATATAAATATTAGGATGTGCAATGTTAGGAGTGGCATTGACAAAAATACAGTAGAATTTAATACAGTATGTAAACATTATTAATAAAGTGACTAGTGTTCCATCATTAAAGTGACCAGTGATTCCATGTCTATGTATATAGGGCAGCAGCCTCTAAGGTGCAGGGTCGAGTAACCGGATGGTAGCCGGCTAGTGATGGCTATTTAACAGTCTGATGTCCTTGAGATAGAAGCTGTTTTTCAGTCTCTCGGGCCCAGCTTTGATGCACCTGTACTGACCTCGCCTTCTGGATGACAGCGGGGGGAACAGGCAGTGGCTCGAGTGGTTGTTGTCCTTGATGATCTTTTTGGCCTTCCTGTGACATCGGGTGCTGTAGGTGTTCCTGGAGGGCAGGCAGTGTGCCCCCCGGTGATTCGTTGGGCAGACCGCACCCCCCTGCGGTGTTAGCTATGTTTAATAAGGAGTACATGTGAGCCTGCACACTTTCACACACATTCACATGCATTCACACGCATTCACACACTTTCACACACTCGCACATGACTTAAATGCATGTTAAACACACACCACTGAGACACAGCATTGGGCAGGTATTTAGAACATGTAACAACTCAAAGGATCCTACAGTAAATAACAGAGAGAGAGAGAGAGACAGGGAGGGAGAGAGGCAGGGAGGGAGACAGAGAGGGAGAGAGACAGGGAGCGAGAGAGAGAGAGACAGAGAGACAGATAGAGAGAGAGACAGAGAGGGAGACAGAGAGGGAGAGAGACAGGGAGGGAGAGAGACAGCGTGAGAGAGAGAGAGAGAGAGAGAGTGACAGATAGAGAGAGAGGGACAGATAGAGAGAGAGACAGAGAGGGAGAGAGACAGGGAGGGAGAGAGACAGAGAGAGAGAGAGAGAGAGATAGAGTGAGAGACAAAAATAGAAAGAGAAAAATAAAGAGCATGTAGCTTTAAGCCTGGTGTTAAATCTCCAGCTGACAGGTCTTGGTGACGCTACATTTGCTGTGGGGGAATTGTCCGACCCTGACACCTAAACTTACTATGGAAAACATCTAAACTTACTGACTCTTGACACTACATTTGCTGTGGGGGGAATTGTCCAACTCTGACATCTCCACTGAGTGACTCTTCACAGAAACACTGGAATTCCCGTAAATGGAGAACTAGTTTTCTGATCGATGCCAAGTGAGATGTTGTTGGTGAATGTTGGCTGGACAAATCACTCTCCATAGCCAAATTATGAATAATTAGCCTTGTCTTCAAAATGGTCCATTTTAAAAGTGGGCCCATTGTTGAATACAAAGCTCCTTCAAACCCCGGCAGACAATAAACTAGTCTTTAGAAGTTTCTCTAATGAGAGCATAATGGCAGCTATTGGCACAGGGAGATGACGTTTAACACACAACTCTGCTACATAAGGAATTCTATACGCTGCATGTCTGAACATTTCACATTGTAACAACTCCAGAGAACCTTGGTACACACTGCAGCTTTGTGTGTCTCAGTTGGCAGAGCTTGGCACTTGCAATGCCAGGGTTGTGGGTTTGATTCCCACGATGGACCAGTACAAATTAAAATGTATTCATTCACGTCCTGGGGTTTGATCATTGCTGGCTGTGACCGGAAGTCCCATAGGGTGGTGCACAATTGTCTGGGTTTGGCCGTGTCATTGTGCTTTAGCAAGTCCTTGTGGGGTGCCGGACACCTGCAGGCTGACTTCGGTAGTCAGTTGGATGGTGTTCCCTCCAACACATTGGTGTAGCTGGCTTCCGGGTTAAGCGAGCGGGTGTTAAGAAATGTGGTTTGGCGGGTCATGTTTTGGAGGGCGCAGGTTAGGGTTAAGGTTAGGAAAAATATTCACATAAAAAAAAGCTGTGTGTGTGATTGCTGGCATGTTCAGTGTTAGCAGCATCTTTAAACAAGCTCTAAACATGAATCTCTGTGATGTTCTCTGCCTGTTCCTGTCCTTTCCGTGCTGTAATTTGTGTACGAACGCTTGAAATTATCACCAGAAGCTCAACTCAAACCTTGTGCGTGTGTGTGTACAGAATAGATGAAATTATCTCCAGAAGCTGAAACCCTTTAAAGTACGAACAGACAGCAGACGCCAGCCGTGTATGTATTTGTCTGTGTGTGAAACAGACTGCAGACGCCAGACAGGGGATGCGTCTGAGATTTCTGAACACAAACATACCACTACTTCAGTCATTTACCTTCTCTGTTTAAGAACACGAAACCATTTATCTTCTGTTTTAGAACATTGAACCATTTACCTTCGGTTTTAGAACATGGAACCATCTATCTTCTGTTTTAGAACATGGAACCATCTATCTTCTGTTTTAGAACATGGAACCATTTATCTTCTGTTTTAGAACATGGAACCATTTATCTTCGGTTTTAGAACATGGAACCATCTATCTTCTGTTTTAGAACATGGAACCATTTATCTTCTGTTTTAGAACATGGAACCATTTATCTTCTGTTTTAGAACATGGAACCACTTATCTTCGCTTTTAGAACATGGAACCATTTATCTTCTGTTTTAGAACACGAAACCATTTACCTTCGGTTTTAGAACATGGAACCATTTATCTTCTGTTTTAGAACATGGAACCATTTATCTTCTGTTTCAGAACATGGAACAATTTATCTTCTGTTTTAGAACATTGAACCATTTACTTTCTGTTTTAGAACATGGAACCAGTTGCCTCTCTGTTTCAGAACATGGAACAATTTTCACATTAGCTATGGATGCTGTGATGCTAATGTGTGATTTTGAATGATAAACCTTTTGTTGTTATTGAGGATATTAAATCATCCTTAGAGAGACCAGTGAGTCTTATTCAATCTGAAAGAGGCAACACCATTCATTTGTCTTTACAGTTATATGGTTTTGACAGAAACAGAAGAACATTATCATATTAAAGTGATACAGTGAAAATCAATCTCATTAAGCATTAAACATCAGCTGTTTTTTCAGGCATGATTTCAGTTTTACAATACGAGAAAAATAAATACTGTCCTCAAAATGAAAACCAAAGTGGTTATTAATACAATCTAACATAAGAAAAAATACCATAGAAGTTTGTTATCATGTATTCTACAATTTTATCTATACTCAAAAACATTTAATACTTTCTGTAAATTCTCTCAAAAAATACAAAATCTGTGAATCTTGTGAAATCTAGAATAGTATAAGATAAAGTTCCTAAACAGGATCATTTAACATACTATTATAGTTGGTTAATCACAGTAAAAGCGTTTTCTTTTACTGAGTCTCCTAACGTGGAACGGTTCTCACAAGCATAAAGAAATCCTCTGACGTCAGGCGTAAGAGACACCACTAAAATACACATATGTATTGTCTTAATGTACCGTAACAGGAAACCCTGTTTACACAGCTGCCTGTAAATGTATTCAGTTATGAAGAAACACAGAAAAACAACTCAACTCATTTTTGTCTCAAAGACCCTGAGAGACTCTGTATCTAGAGCAAGATGGCAGCGACTGGAGAGGTACAAGACATAACTGGTTCTAGAATATTCACAAGACATTGTCTTCAAACATTCTGAAATGGAAGCAGTAATAGAATGATGACGTTATCACCATGGCACCATAGTGTAGTGGCTGACACACAGACTGACCACAGGGTGTTTTAACAATGGGTTGACAGGGAACAGAGTCTAGCTAGAACATGGAAATACTATATGGGAATATATAGCTCAGTCCTGAAATATGGGTGAACACTACTAGCATGCTGATATCTGGCATTGTTTTACTTCAGATAGCGTGTGGATTCTGCCTGCACTGAGGTTGAGGGACGAGCGTCGTTTAGGAGTGACGCCACCTGGCGTAAGACAGTGGATATCTGGAGCGAGTTAAAAGAACATAGGCTCATTGAATTAGGAGTGTTGAACTACAGTGAACTACTTACTGTATCACCAGTGGACTCTGCTGTTGGGGTGAGATTCTGGGGCCTGACCACAGCTGTGTAACTGGGTCAGGGAGGAGGAGGAGGAGATGGAGGAGGAGGATAAGAGGAGAGGAGGATGAGAAGGAGGAGGAGGAGAAGAGGAGAGGAGGAGGAGGAGGAGGAGAAGAGGAGAGGAGGAGGAGAAGGAGGAGGAGGATAAGAGGAGAGGAGGAGGAGGAGAAGGAGGAGGAGAAGGAGGAGGAGGATAAGAGAAGAGGAGGAGGAGAAGGAGGAGTAAGAGGAGGAGGAGAAGAGGAGGAGAAGGAGGAGGAGGATAAGAGGAGAAGGAGGAGTAAGAGGAGGAGGAGAAGAGGAGAAGGAGGAGGAGAAGGAGGAGGAGGATAAGAGGAGAAGGAGGAGTAAGAGGAGGAGGAGAAGAGGAGGAGGAGGATAAGAGGAGAGGAGGAGGAGGAGGAGGAGAGGAGAAGGAGGAGGAGAAGGAGGATAAGAGAGGAGGAGGAGTAAGAGGAGAAGGAGTAAGAGGAGGACGAGGAGAAAGAGGATAAGAGGGGAGGGCCTGAGGAGGAGAGAGGTGTGATGTAAATAAACATTGTAAGCAAACGTTGGGTCTGGTGGCTGCCAGGTCGGTTCTGGAAGAGGACGTCAACTAGAGAAACAAACATGTGTAAACTGATCCATGTGAGAACTCCCGGCCCGCCGCTGTTATGGCTGACGGTACTATAGCATTACAGAGCAGGCCATGCAGCAGGCAGTGTAGACCCAACATTCAACTAGAACCACAGGACTACAGGAAACAGGCCTGCCTTGAATAGACATTGTTTACACACGTCTAGACGTGGCACAGGAGCTGGGCTAAAACACAGCCATTAACTTGACACAGGCATACCTGACCAGGTTGAAGTGTCCCAATAACACACATGGTAACTAATGGTAGAGTGCTGGTTAAAGCCTCTACAGCTTCGGCTACTCCAGGCTCCATGCTTTGCTTGTCTCCAGTCTCTACTCTGTATGACCACTGAGGAGGTGGTAGAGTATTACAGGGTTTATTGTATTAGGTACAAACCCCCACCATTCACGAAAAGGGTTGGCTCCTACAGACAGTGAGTCACGTGGCCGTGGCTTCCTATATAAAGCAGGCAGACAGGCATCAAGGCATCCAGTTACTGTTCCATTGAACGTTAAAATGGACAAAACAAGTGACTTTAGCGACTTTAAGCGTGATATGATCGTCGGTGTCAGGCACACCGGTTCCGGTATCTCTGAAACGGCCGGCCTCCTGGGCTTTACATACACGACAGTGTCTATCTAGGGTTAACCGAGAATGGTGCGACAAACAAAAAACATTCAGTCAGAGGCAGTCCTGTAGGCAAAACAGCTCGTTGATGACAAGAGTTCGAACAAGAATGGCATGAATGGTGCAAACTAACAGGCGGGCCACAAACAGGCAAATAAAGGCACAGTACAACAGTAGTGTGCAGAACGGCATTTTGAAACACACAACATGTCGATCCTTGCTATTGCAGCAGATGACCACAGAGTTCCACTCCAATCAGATAAAAAGAAGAAGAAGCGTCTCCAGAGGGCACGCGATCACCAACACTGGACAATTGAGGAGTGGAAAAACATTGCATGTTTCCAACGAATTCCGGTTCCTGTTGGGTCATGCTGATGGCAGAGTCAGGATTTGGCGTAAGCAGCACGAGTCCATGGCTCCGTCCTGCCTGGTGTCAACGGTACAGGCTGGTGGCGGTGGTGTAATGGTGCCTGGTGTCAACGGTACAGGCTGGTGGCGGTGGTGTAATGGTGCCTGGTGTCAACGGTACAGGCTGGTGGCGGTGGTGTAATGGTGTCTGGTGTCAACGGTACAGGCTGGTGGCGGTGGTGTAATGGTGTCTGGTGTCAACGGTACAGGCTGGTGGCGGTGGTGTAATGGTGCCTGGTGTCAACGGTACAGGCTGGTGGCGGTGGTGTAATGGTGCCTGGTGTCAACGGTACAGGCTGGTGGCGGTGGTGTTGTGGTGCCTGGTGTCAACGGTACAGGCTGGTCGCGGTGGTGTTGTGGTGCCTGGTGTCAACGGTACAGGCTGGAGGCGGTGGTGTTATGGTGTCTGGTGTCAACGGTACAGGCTGGTGGCGGTGGTGTAATGGTGCCTGGTGTCAACGGTACAGGCTGGTGGCGGTGGTGTAATGGTGCCTGATGTCAACGGTACAGGCTGGTGGCGGTGGTGTTATGGTGTCTGGTGTCAACGGTACAGGCTGGTGGCGGTGGTGTAATGGTGCCTGGTGTCAACGGTACAGGCTGGAGGCGGTGGTGTAATGGTGCCTGATGTCAACGGTACAGGCTGGTGGCGGTGGTGTAATGGTGCCTGATGTCAACGGTACAGGCTGGTGGCGGTGGTGTAATGGTGCCTGGTGTCAACGGTACAGGCTGGTGGCGGTTGTGTAATGGTGCCTGGTGTCAACGGTACAGGCTGGTGGCGGTGGTGTAATGGTGCCTGATGTCAACGGTACAGGCTGGTGGCGGTGGTGTGATGGTGCCTGGTGTCAACGGTACAGGCTGGTGGCGGTGGTGTAATGGTGCCTGATGTCAACGGTACAGGCTGGTGGCGGTGGTGTAATGGTGCCTGGTGTCAACGGTACAGGCTGGTGGCGGTGGTGTAATGGTGCCTGGTGTCAACGGTACAGGCTGGTGGCGGTGGTGTTGTGGTGCCTGGTGTCAACGGTACAGGCTGGTGGCGGTGGTGTTGTGGTGCCTGGTGTCAACGGTACAGGCTGGTGGCGGTGGTGTTATGGTGTCTGGTGTCAACGGTACAGGCTGGTGGCGGTGGTGTAATGGTGCCTGGTGTCAACGGTACAGGCTGGTGACGGTGGTGTAATGGTGCCTGGTGTCAACGGTACAGGCTGGTGACGGTGGTGTAATGGTGCTTGGTGTCAACGGTACAGGCTGGTGGTGTAATGGTGCTTGATGTCAACGGTACAGGCTGGTGGCGATGGTGTAATGGTGCCTGGTGTCAACGGTACAGGCTGGTGGTGTAATGGTGCCTGGTGAGAACGGTACAGGCTGGTGGCGGTGGTGTAATGGTGCCTGATGTCAACGGTACAGGCTGGTGGTGTAATGGTGCCTGGTGAGAACGGTACAGGCTGGAGGCGGTGGTGTTATGGTGTCTGGTGTCAACGGTACAGGCTGGTGACGGTGGTGTTATGGTGTCTGGTGTCAACGGTACAGGCTGGTGGCGGTGGTGTAATGGTGCCTGATGTCAACGGTACAGCCTGGTGGCGGTGGTGTAATGGTGTGGGGAATGTTTTCCTGGCACACGTTAGGTCCTTTGATACCCATTGAGCAATGTTTGAACGCCACACCTTCCATGCCCTGAAGAATTCAGGCTGTTCTGGAGGCAAATGGGGGTCCGACCCAGTACTAGATGGGTGTACCTAATAAACTGGCCACTGAGTGTACATCATCTACACTTACAAGTCATTCAAAATACTTTATACTTTTGATACTTAAGTATATGTTAGCAATTACAATTACACACGTGTATTGTTTTAAAGACTAAATATTAGTTCAGAGTCCATAACATATTGTTCATCAAGGTGTCAATGGGTTCATTGGAAAGCTGGACATATTTCAATTAGATGACCCCAAGTTATCTCATCCATTGCTTTGGAGGAAGAGGAACATTCACCTATAACTGGATACTAAAAACAGGACTGTGGTTGACATTTATTTGTGTTTTTAAATGAAGATTCCACTGTGATGAGAGAGAGTTCTGCAAACCATAGGTTTAATGTATTTATTCATGGACATGTCAGAATTGTCAACAATGCTTGTCATTGTAAACACACACACACACACACACGCATGCAAGCACACACACACACACACACACAAACACACACACAAACACCAAGCTCTTTTCTTGGATGAAAAAGTGAGAGAATAAAGAGACGATAGTTTTGCCAATAAATGTGTTTCTTCCCAGAAACATGTTTCCTGGAGGGAGAGAGGACGTAGCTATAAAGCCCCCAGCAGTGTGACCGATATCAACCCCATGCTGTTTTGAGCCTCTGCTAAGACCTCCAGGGGACTAGTCTGTTCATTTATCAAATATGACATACAGTGAGCTCCAAAAATATTGCGACAGTGACAATTGCGTTGTTGTTTTGCCTCTGTTCTACAGCACTTTGGATTTGATACAATGACTATTAGGCGAAAGTGCAGACTGTCAGCTTTAATTTTAGGGGATTTTCATCCATATCGGGTCAACCGTTTAGAAATTACACCACTTTTTGTACATAGCCCCCCCCCCCCCATTTTAGGGGACCAAAAGTATTGGGAAATATTCAAAGTTTTCAGATTATTTTGTGCCCAATAGAAATGACTGTTAAATAATGTATTATGTCATTTTGAAGTCCCTTTTATTGTAAATAAGAATAAAATCTGTTTCTAAACACTCCTATATTAATGTGGATGTTACCATGGTTACAGATCATCCTGAATGAACCGTGAATAATGATGAGTGAGAAAGTTACAGATGTACAAATATCATACCCCCTCCAATAATTCTAACCTCCACTGTTATTGTAATGGTTAGCATGTCTTGGGGTTATGATATTTGTGCAGTGATAATGAGCATGTCTTGGGGTCATGATATTTGTGCAGTGATAATGAGCATGTCTTGGGGTCATGATATTTGTGCAGTGATAATGAGCATGTCTTGGGGTTATGATATTTGTGCAGTGATAATGAGCATGTCTTGGGGTTATGATATTTGTGCGGTGATAATGAGCATGTCTTGGGGTTATGATATTTGTGCGGTGATAATGAGCATGTCTTGGGGTTATGATATTTGTGTGGTGATAATGAGCATGTCTTGGGGTTATGATATTTGTGCGGTGATAATGAGCACGTCTTGGGGTCATGATATTTGTGCGTGATAATGAGCATGTCTTGGGGTAATGATATTTGTGTGGTGATAATGAGCATGTCTTGGGGTCATGATATTTGTGCAGTGATAATGAGCATGTCTTGGGGTTATGATATTTGTGCAGTGATAATGAGCATGTCTTGGGGTTATGATATTTGTGCAGTGATAATGAGCATGTCTTGGGGTTATGATATTTGTGCGGTGATAATGAGCATGTCTTGGGGTTATGATATTTGTGCGGTGATAATGAGCATGTCTTGGGGTCATGATATTTGTGCGTTGATAACTTTCTCAATACTTTTGGAACTCACTATATAACACCACTGGGTCTTTTTGAAATGACGGAATATTAATAAATTCTACTGCTCAAATGCTAATGCCACTAACTCTTGTTTGTTTGTTTGTTGTAGAACGTTCTCATCTGCTGTCCATTAGGGCTTCTTAATCTTCACTGTCCGGGCCAAGATAGTTCCATAATGCTGTTCATATTGAGCTCTTATTGCTAGGTTTAGTATGTCGATTGCTTTTGCTGGAAATAGAAGGTCATGCTTTAAAATACTGAAACAATAGCCTTTATAAATGTATATAGATAGACTCTCCAAAATGCTGACAATGATGTCTGGATATCAGTCTCAGCTGCCCCACAGCTGGCAGATATGATAATCAGAAACAGTGGACATCACAGGACTGTCAGATGATCAGAAACAGTGGACATCACAGGACTGTCATATGATCAGAAACAGTGGACATCACAGGACTGTCAGATGATCAGAAACAGTGGACATTACAGGACTGTTGTTAGTAGATGGCACAGTAGTATGGGGCTGTGTGTTGTGTTTCTGGGTCAGGAACGGGTCACAGTAGAATATCTTCCAGGTCATAAGGTCACAGGTAGGTGGTGGCCTCTCTGTTCTCTCTCTCTCTGGCCTGGGCAACGGCAACATTAATACACTGGAGCCACTCCTCAGCATGCTTCTCATCACGAGCCTTCAGGACGTAAGTCTTACTGTCCGTGAAGATCTCAAAAGCCCGAGGGAGACCCCGCTCACGCCGCTTCTTAGCCACCACCTGGACACATGCACATACACACACACATACATACACACACACACACACACACACACACACACACACACACACACAGACACAGACACAGACACACACACACACACACACACACACACACACAGACACACACACACACACACACACACACACACACACACACACACACACACACACACACACACACACACACACACACACACACACACACACACACACACACACACAGCCAGTCAGACAGGCGAGAGGGTTGTCAGAAGTGGACAAAGGGTATGAACTGTTGTTACATGAATGTACTTATAAGTTCCCCCACCTTGACGCTCTGCACTTTGCTCAACTCGATGGTGCTGTCGTCGAGCTCGTCCTTCTGTAGGAGACAGGACAAGCTATACATTAATAAATAGTGATACATGCAACTTTTGGAGCAGCCATCCAATTCTATTGAAGTCGTTTCACTATTACCACTACACATGATGACAGGCCTCGTGATGTCGTTTCACTATTACCACTACACATGATGACAGGCCTCGTGATGTCGTTTCACTATTACCACTACACATGATGACAGGCCTCGTGATGTCGTTTCACTATTACCACTACACATGATGACAGGCCTCGTGATGTCGTTTCACTATTACCACTACACATGATGACAGGCCTAGTGATGTCGTTTCACTATTACCACTACACATGATGACAGGCCTCGTGATGTCGTTTCACTATTACCACTACACATGATGACAGGCCTCGTGATGTCGTTTCACTATTACCACTACACATGATGACAGGCCTCGTGATGTCGTTTCACTATTACCACTACACATGATGACAGGCCTCGTGAAGTCGTTTCACTATTACCACTACACATGATGACAGGCATCGTGAAGTCCCCTAAACATGATGACAGGCCTCGTGATGTCCCCTAAACATGATGACAGGCCTCGTGAAGTCCACTACACATGATGACAGGCCTCGTGAAGTCCCCTAAATATGATGACAGGCCTCGTGAAGTCCCCTAAATATAATGACAGGCCTCGTGAAGTCCCCTAAATATGATGACAGGCCTCGTGAAGTCCCCTAAATATAATGACAGGCCTCGTGAAGTCCCCTAAATATGACGACAGGTCTCGTGAAGTCCCCTAAATATGACGACAGGCCTCGTGAAGTCCCCTAAACATGATGACAGGCCTCGTGAAGTCCCCTACATATGATGACAGGCCTCGTGAAGTCCCCTAAACATGATGACAGGCCTCGTGAAGTCCCCTAAACATGATGACAGGCCTCGTGACTTCCCCTACACATGATGACAGGCCTCGTGAAGTCCCCTAAACATGATGACAGGCCTCGTGAAGTCCCCTACACATGATGACAGGCCTCGTGAAGTCCCCTAAATATGATGACAGGCCTCGTGAAGTCCCCTAAACATGATGACAGGCCTCGTGAAGTCCCCTAAACATGATGACAGGCCTCGTGAAGTCCCCTAAACATGATGACAGGCCTCGTGAAGTCCCCTAAACATGATGACAGGCCTCGTGAAGTCCCCTAAAAATGATGACAGGCCTCGTGAAGTCCCCTAAACATGATGACAGGCCTCGTGACGTCCCCTACACATGATGACAGGCCTCGTGAAGTCCCCTAAACATGATGACAGGCCTCGTGAAGTCCCCTAAACATGATGACAAGCCTCGTGAAGTCCCCTAAACATGATGACAGGCCTCGTGAAGTCCCCTAAACATGATGACAGGCCTCGTGAAGTCCCCTAAACATGATGACAGGCCTCGTGAAGTCCCCTAAACATGATGACAGGCCTCGTGAAGTCCCCTAAACATGATGACAGGCCTCGTGAAGTCCCCTAAACATGATGACAGGCCTCGTGAAGTCCCCTAAACATGATGAGTGGCCTTTTTTGGAATGGAAAGGGACACACGTAAACCCTGACAGTTTCCCCAGAGGCACATTTATAATATTACCATTTAACATTGTGATATTGTGACTACCATCTTCTACTTAGGTGATAATGCCCAATGTCCCGGTGTTTGGAGGATATATTGGCACGGGTGTTGTTAGGCCCAAGACGGAAAACCGTGCCAATATATCCTCCAAACACCGGTTTATCGGACATTATCACTTTTATACAACGGGTTACCAACATTTTCAAATAACGATTGACATATTTTCATTAAAAACTTTATTTTTATTAATTTATTCATTCTATTTCATCCTTCCACAAGATATAGTCCCCAAATCTAGGGTTGCTACACAAGCAGGATGGTTGTTCGTTCTATTGGTTCAGTTGCCAGATACGCGACCTAGTCGTTCAGTCTTTTTGTTGTGTATCTATGGACGCGACCCAGTCGTTCATCCTAAATGTTCCATCGTCATACTGGCTGGATATGTTCTTATCCCTTGCTTACTAGCTAACTTACAATCATGTCAAACGTCAAAAATAATAACAACAGTAGCTGCATATGCATTTGTTTAAAAACCTCTACAGGATCGATGTCCCCCCTCCCCCCACGGGATGGTTGAGCTAACGTGCGCTAATGTGATTAGCATGAGGTTGTAAGTAACAAATACATTTCCCAGGACATAGACATATCTAATATGGGCAGAAAGCTTAAATTCTTGTTAATCTAACTGCACTGTCCAATTTACAGTAGCTATTACAGTGAAAGAATACCATGCTATTGTTTGAGGAGAGTGCACTGTTATGAACTTGAAAATTTATCAATAAACCAATTAGGCACATTTGGGTAGAATTGATAGAACACTTTGAACAGAAATGCAATGGTTCATTGGATCAGTCTAAAACTTTGCACATACACTGCCATCTAATGGCCTAAATTGCACCTAAACTGGAATAATACATTGTGGCCTTTCTCTTGCATTTCAAAGATGATGAAAAAATATGTTTTGTATTATCTTTTAACAGTGTGCAATGTGTTATATTCTCCTACATTAATTGCAAATTGAGCTAATGAGGTGTGATTTCACCTGGCATAGAAAATGTGCTCTCTCATCAGGACACTGTTGTTCAGAGGAACTAGCCAACAACACAGCTAACACAATCACTTCAAACTGAAGGTGGAAAGACTGCAAACTAGCTTTACTTCATTTCGTTTTACGTTTTCCATAAACATTATGCCAGCTGATTCATGATTTTGACTGGCTGAGAAACGCTGCCTGTCTGTCTCGTCCCGACTCCCGACACGTTCATTACTATTGGACAGCTGGAGATCGAATTTGAATATTGAAACAATGTTGTAAATGTCGGAGAGACAGACAGCAGGGTTTATACAAATCTCTGCTGTTGAAAACTAAATGTTAGTCTAAAAGAGATAATGTCTCGATGCTTTTTAGAGTGGAGATCAAGTTTATAAATTGCCTGGCTGGGTTGATGAGACAGTGGATTACACAGTCAGATGGAACAGAGTAAATAGACATTTTAACGTCATAGACTTGTGGAATAGACACCGGCTGGAATGCGCTTTTAACCAATCAGCATTCAGGATTAGACCCACCCATTGTATAATGTTGAACAGCTGCCTTGGGGCTGTTATAGGCGACGTGTTGCTTGATGCCAAATATTTCAGTGACAAAGTAAAATGTTGCTAGGATTTGTTACAACAGTAAATTAGCACAAAACATCAACTTTTATGGTCCTCTTGCAAAGATCCATTGCTGTAAGCTGCACATGTATGCAGTAAGACAAGAGGGTGTTTTACTGTCTCCGTCCTTATATAAGGGAGGAAATGAAATCCTTCAGCCCATAAGCACTTCCTCTAATGTTCTACCCCTTAGGACAGCTACATCTTTCTGACTTGTGTAGGTGGAATGTGTATGTGTGTGTGTGGGGGTAAGTGTGTGTGTGTGTGTGTGGGTAAGTGTGTGTGTGTGTGTGTGTGTGTGTGTGTGTGTGTGTGTGTGTGTATGTGTGTATATGTGTGATACACCACAGCCAAATCCTTAGGGATCATAAGGTCACATAGCGAGCGCTAGGCTATATGCTATATGCTATTCTCCATAGACCTATACTCACATCCTTAGACCCCTCTTGTCAGCCATAGTTCTGTAGTCTGCGTGTGTTGTATGTGTGTGTGCTGTGTGTGTGATGGCAAGCGTTAATCTCCATAGACTTGCCCACATCCTTACCTCCCTGGCTGTCTGTGTGGAGGGCCTTCTGTTAGCTACAGTGGTTAAGCTACTCATGTATTCTCACACAGGTTAAAGGAGAACTCAATATACTCCTTGGCCCTGTTCCATTTCGGCCCCTCCTCTAGTTCCTATTGCATGTGTGTCCTAAGGATCGGTTCAATAAAAACTGTATTTTATGGCTCGACTTTGGGGAAGCGGTCAGGTAAAGGGGCTAGCGGCTGAAATGGAACAGGGGTGAGGTTGTACTGAGGTGGCTTATTATGAGCAGTTCTCTCTCTCTCTCCCGCTCTCTCTCTCTCTCTCTCTCTCACGCTCTCTCGCTCTCTCTCTCACTCTCTCTCTCCCGCTCTCTCTCTCTCACGCTCTCTCGCTCACTCTCTCTCTCCCGCTCTCTCTCTCTCTCACTCTCTCACACTCTCTCTCTCTCTCTCTCTCTCTCTCTCTCTCTCTCTCTCTCTCTCTCTATCTCTCTCTCTCCCGCTCTCTCTCTCTCTCACACTCTCTCTCTCGCTCCCGCTCTCTCTCTCTCTCTCTCTCTCTCTCGCTCTCTCGCTCTTTCGCTCCTTCTCTCTCTCGCTTCGCTGTCTCTCTCGCTGTCTCTCTCTCTCACTGTCTCTCTCTCGCGCTCTCTCTCTTTCTTGTTCTCTCTCTCTCTTGCACTCTCTCTCACTCTCTCTTTCTCTTTTGCTCTCTCTCTCTATCTCTCTCTCTCTCTCTCTTTCATTCAACAAAGCAACACACACAGGATGAGTTGCCTTGCCAAGAAGAGGACCTTGAGGTAGTTTGGCAGCAAATTCTGTCTGGTCCCAATTAGGAGGACCGTTTTTGGGAAAGACAAAGGATTCTGGAATCATCAGTGAGGTTGGACAGTGGTAGACAGAACCCGGGAACAAAAGAGATTACAGGAAATGCCAACATCTGATGACCAGTGATGGTGGCCAATGTCAACAACCAGCAGTAGTGTACAGGTCAAAAGGTCAAGAAACCAACAGAACACATGGCTAAGCTCTGTTCCATCCTCTGTGCATCAGAACCATATTGCTTAGTTATGATACAAACTGCATAAAATCCTTTCAGACCAACAGAAGCGCCTAGTGGTATAGGTTAGGGTATAGGTTAGGTGTATAGGTTAGGGGTATAGGTTAGGTGTATAGGTTAGGGGTATAGGTTAGGGGTATAGGTTAGGGTATAGGTTAGGGGTATAGGTCAGGGGTATAGGTCAAATTAGGGCTATAGGTTAGGGGTATACGTTAAGGGATAGGTTAGGGTATAGGTCAGGGGTATAGGTTAGGGGTATAGATTAGGGTATAGGGTAGGGGTATAGGGTTGGGTAAAGGTTAGGGTACAGGTTAGGGTATAGTTTAGGGGTATAGGTTAGGGGTATAGGTTAGGGGTATAGGTTAGGGGTATAGGTTAGGGGTTGATATGGAACTGAGTCATTGGCACGGTAAGATTGAGTTGAGAAAACAAGAGACAAAGAGAGGGTCCAATTTGTGGCTTTAAACAGCTGTGGTGAGGGAGGAACTGTTGGTTAAATTACAATGTAGATTGTCTTGGGCAAGAGAGCTCAATTTCACTTATCCTTTCACCATTTACATTTGTTCCCCAATGGCTCAATATTTGTCAAAGCCTGGGGAATACAAAGCAGAGTTTTGAACTGAAGAAGTCAGAAAGTCCTCAGAAGATCTGTCCACTTTTCCACCCTGGTCTGTCTCTCTGTCTCTGTCTCTGTCTCTGTCTCTGTCTCTCTCTCTGTCTCTCTCTCTGTCTCTCTCTCTGTCTCTCTCTCTCTCTCTCTCTCTCTCTCTCTCTCTGTCTCTCTGTCTCTCTGTCTCTCTGTCTCTCTGTCTCTCTCTCTCTCTCTCTCTCTCTCTCTCTCTCTCTCTCTCTCTCTCTCTCTCTCTCTTTCTCTCTCTCTCTTTCTTTCTTTCTTTCTTTCTTTCTTTCTTTCAACAAAGCAACACACACAGAATGAGTTGCCTTGCCAAGAAGAGGACCTTGAGGTAGTTTGGCAGCAGATTCTGTCTGGTCCCAATAAGGAGGACCGTTATTGGGAAAGACAAAGGATTCTGGAATCATCAGTGAGGTTGGAAAGTGGCAGAAAGAACACAGGAACAAAAGAGATTACAGGAAATGCCAACATCTGATGACCAGTGATGGTGGCCAAGGTCAACAACCAGCAGTAGTGTACAGGTCAAAATGGTCAAGAAACCAACAGACCACATGGTCAAGTTCCACACCCACCCTCTGTGGATCAGAACCATATTGCTTAGTTATGATACAAACTGCATAAAATCCTTTCAGACCAACAGAAGTGCCTAGTGGTATAGGTTACGGTATAGGTTAGGGGTATAGGTTAGGGTACAGGTTAGGGGTATAGTTTAGGGTATGGGTTAAGGGTATAGGTTAGGGGTATAGGTTAGGGGTATGGGTTAGGGGTATAGGTTAGGGGTATAGGTTAGGGGTATAGTTTAGGGTATAGATTAGGGGTATGGGTTAGGGTATAGGTTCCGGTATAGGTTAGGGGCATTGGTCAGGGGGGTATAGTTTAGGGATATAGTTTAGGGTATAGGTTAGGGTATAGGTTAGGGGTATAGGCTAGAGTATAGGTTAGGGATATAGGTTAGGGGTATAGGCTAGAGATATAGGCTAGAGTATAGGTTAGGGATTTAGGTTAGTGGTATAGGTTAGGGGTATAGGTCAGGGGTATAGGTTAGGGATATAGGTTAGAGTATAGGTTAGGGGTATAGGTTAGGGGTATAGGCTAGAGTATAGGTTAGGGGTATAGGTTAGGGATATAGGTTAGGGGTATAGGTTACGGTATAGTTTAGTGGTATAGTTTAGTGGTATAGGTTAGGGTATAGGTTAGGATATAGGTTAGGGGTATAGGTTAGGGTATAGGTTAGGGGTATAGGCTAGGGACATAGGTTACGGTATAGTTTAGTGGTATAGGTTAGGGGTATAGGTTAGGGGTATAGGTTAGGGGTATAGGTCAGGGGAATAGGTTAGGGGAAAAGGTTAGGGGTATAGGCTAGAGTATAGGTTAGGGATATAGGTTAGGGGTATAGGTCAGGGGAATAGGTCAAGGGAAAAGGTTAGGGGTATAGGTTACGGTATAGTTTAGGGGCATAGTTTACTGGTATAGGTTAGGGGTATAGGTTAGGGGTATAGGTTACGGTATAGTTTAGGGGTATAGTTTAGTGGTATAGGTTAGGGTATAGGTTAGGGGTATAGGTTAGGGGGGTATAGGTTAGGGGTATAGTTTAGTCGTATAGGTTATGGTATAGGTTAGGGGTATAGGTTAGGGGTATAGGTTACGGTATAGTGTAGGGGTATAGTTTAGTGGTATAGGTTAGGGTATAGGTTAGGGGGGTATAGGTTAGGGGTATAGTTTAGGTGTATAGGTAAGGATATAGGTTAGGGGTATAGGTTATGGGTATAGGTTAGGGGTATAAGTTACGGTATAGTTTAGGGGTATAGTATAGGGTACAGGTTAGGGTCTCTCTCTGTGTCCTGTTTAATGGTCTCTCTCTCTCTCTCTCTCTCTCTCTCTCTCTCTCTCTCTCTCTCTCTCTCTCTCTCTCTCTCTCTCTCTCTCTCTCTCTCTCTCTCTCTCTCTCTCTCTCTCTCTCTCTCTCTCTCTCTCTCTCTCTCTCTGTGTCCTGTTTAACAACATTGACTAACAATAAGCCCTCTCACCTAATCACTTCTCAATGACACACACACCACACACTACACACACCAACACTACACACACACACCAACACTACAAACACCAACACTACACGCACACACCAACACTACACGCACACACCAACACTACACGCACACACCAACACTACACGCACACACCAACACTACACACACACACCTACACTACCCACACACCAACACAACACACACACACCAACACTACACACACCAACACTACACGCACACACCAACACTACACGCACACACCAACACTACACGCATACACCAACACTACACACACACACCAACACTACACACACCAACACTACACACACACACCAACACTACCCAAACACCAACACTACACACACACACACACCAACACTACACACACCAACACTACACACACCAACACTACCCACACACCAACAGCACAATACAACAGATCAGCTCTAATTACATTGTGGCTGAAGTTGAATGACCACTGCGCCAGCCTCCCGGGTGGAGCAGTGGTCTAGGGCACTGCATCGCAGTGCTAGCTGCGCCACCAGAGTCTCTGGGTTCGTGCCCAGGCTGGGCTGGGTTCGCGTCCAGGCTCTGTCGCAGCCGGCCGCAACCGGGAGGTCCGTGGGGCGACGCACAATTGGCATAGCGTCGTCCGGGTTAGGGAGGGTTTGGCCGGTAGGGATATCCTTGTCTCAGTATGTAAAATGTAATAAAATGTATGCACTCTACTGTAAGTCGCTCTGGATAAGAGCGTCTGCTAAATGACTAAAATGTAAATGTAAAATGAATGAGCACTGTGTGTTTTTCCATCATAATAAAGGTGTGTTTGGCACACGATGATGATCATGGGCTTTCTGATGACTACGTGACCTCCGGTCCTGTTTTCTCAGTGCTTCTGATTAGGCAACACTTTTTCCTTTGCACAATAATTATTTCTGCTGTCAAGTCCAATGACCTTAAACCCAAGTTCTGCCTCAAAGTAAGTCAGAATCAAACACTGATTAGGAGGGATTTGTATCGTTAAAACACAGTGGAGAGCTTCCTCGTCTTCACACACACACACACACACACACACACACACACACACACACACACACACACACACACACACACACACACACACACACACACACACACACACACACACACACACACACACACACACACACACACACACACACACACAACATCATGCATGAACACACACACACACACAAACTGAGATATTAAAGGGAAGAATGACTGAGGTATTACAGGGAATAATGACTGAGCTATTAAAGGGAATGACAGCTATTCCAGGGAAGAATGACTGAGGTATTAAAGGGAATGACTGAGTTATTACAGGGAAGAATGACTGAGCTATTAAAGGGAATGACAGCTATTACATGGAAGAATGACAGGTATTAAAGGGAATGACAGCTATTACTGGGAAGAATGACTGAGGTATTAAAGGGAATGACAGCTATTACAGGGAAGAATGACTGAGCTATTAAAAGGAATGACAGCTATTAAAGGGAATGACTGAGTTATTAAAGGAAAGAATGACTGAGGTATTAAAGGGAATGACTGAGTTGTTAAAGGGAATGACAGTTATTAAAGGGAATGACAGTTAATAAAGGGAAGAATGACTGAGTTATTACAGGGAATGACTGCGTTGTTAAAGGGAATGACAGCTATTAAAGGGAAGAATGACCTAGGTATTAAAGGGAATGACTGAGCTATTAAAGGGAATGACAGTTATTAAAGGGAGAATGACTCAAGAAGTTGCAGCATCATACTCTGATCCTGGGCGTCACCCATTGATTAATAGCGGGCCAAACGTATAACTCATAGTATGTCTTCTACTAAGGCTCAATACTGGGGCCAAAGGTATTACAATCATCTCTAGTGGATTCCCCAGATAGAAATTAGGCCTTGTCACGAGATGGGGACTCCACTGTTTCACCCAACATCACATCATGATTAAATTAAAAAGTAGAAAAGGAAAACACATAATGACAGGGAGTCCAGTGACTAGTTTGTTTGTGCCTTCCTTGGAGGGATGTAAATGTGTACGTGTGTGCTTTGAAAATGATTTCTGTCTACGTAAGGGTCTATTTGAAGTGTTCCCCTGTGTATATGCAGTGGTGGAAAAAGTACCCAATTGTCATACTTGAGTAAAAGTATAGATATCGTAATAGAAAGTTACTCAAGTGAAAATGAAAGTTACAGAGTAAAATACTACTTGAGTAAAAGTCTAAAAGTGTTTGGTTCTAAATATACTTAAGTATCAAAAGTAAAACTATAAATATGTTTCAAATTCCTTATATTAGGCAAAGTAGACGTCATTATTTAATTGTTTTAAAAATCTACTGATAGCCAGGGGCACACTCCAATACTCAGACATCATTACAGATAGCCAGGGACACACTCCAACACTCAGACATCATTACTGATAGCCAGGGGCACACTCCAACACTCAGACGTCATTACTGATAGCCAGGGACACACTCCAACACTCAGACATTATTACAGATAGCCAGGGGCACACTCCAACACACAGACATCATTACAGATAGCCAGGGACACACTCCAACACTCAGACATCATTACAGATAGCCAGGGACACACTCCAACACTCAGACATCATTACTGATAGCCAGGGGCACACTCCAACACTCAGACATCATTACTGATAGCCAGGGACACACTCCAACACTCAGACATTATTACAGATAGCCAGGGGCACACTCCAACACTCAGACATCATTACAGATAGTGAGGGACACACTCCAACACTCAGACATCATTACAGATAGCCAGGGGCACACTCCAACACTCAGACATCATTACAGATAGCCAGGGACACACTCCAACACTCAGACATCATTACTGATAGCCAGGGGCACACTCCAACACTCAGACATCATTACTGATAGCCAGGGACACACTCCAACACTCAGACATTATTACAGATAGCCAGGGGCACACTCCAACACACAGACATCATTACAGATAGCCAGGGACACACTCCAACACTCAGACATCATTACAGATAGCCAGGGACACACTCCAACACTCAGACATCATTACTGATAGCCAGGGGCACACTCCAACACTCAGACATCATTACTGATAGCCAGGGACACACTCCAACACTCAGACATTATTACAGATAGCCAGGGGCACACTCCAACACTCAGACATCATTACAGATAGCGAGGGACACACTCCAACACTCAGACATCATTACAGATAGCCAGGGGCACACTCCAACACTCAGACATCATTACAGATAGCCAGGGACACACTCCAACACTCAGACATCATTACTGATAGCCAGGGACACACTCCAACACTCAGACATCATTACAGATAGCCAGGGACACACTCCAACACTCAGACATCATTACAGATAGCCAGGGGCACACTCCAACACTCAAACATTATTACAGATAGCCAGGGACACACTCCAACACTCAGACATCATTACAGATAGCCAGGGGCACACTCCAACACTCAGACATCATTACAGATAGCCAGGGACACACTCCAACACTCAGACATCATTACAGATAGCCAGGGACACACTCCAACACTCAGACATCATTACAGATAGCCAGGGGCACACCCCAACAATCAGACATCATTACAGATAGCCAGGGGCACACTCCAACACTCAGACATCATTACAGATAGCCAGGGACACACTCCAACTCTAAGACATCATTACAGATAGCCAGGGGCACACTCCAACACTCAGACATCATTACTGATAGCCAGGGACACACTCCAACACTCAGACATCATTACTGATAGCCAGGGACACACTCCAACACTCAGACATCATTACTGATAGCAAGGGACACACTCCAACACTCAGACATCATTACTGATAGCCAGGGACACACTCCAACACTCAGACATCATTACTGATAGCCAGGGACACACTCCAACACTCAGACATCATTACTGATAGCCAGGGACACACTCCAACACTCAGACATCATTACTGATAGCAAGGGGCACACTCCAATACTCAGACATCATTACTGATAGCCGGGGACACACTCCAACACTCAGACATCATTACAGATAGCCAGGGACACACTCCAACACTCAGACATTACTACAGATAGCCAGGGACACACTCCAATACTCAGACATCATTACTGATAGCCGGGGACACACTCCAACACTCAGACATCATTACAGATAGCCAGGGACACACTCCAACACTCAGACATTACTACAGATAGCCAGGGACACACTCCAACACTCAGACATCATTACAGATAGCCAGGGACACACTCCAACACTCAGACATCATTACTGATAGCCAGGGGCACACTCCAACACTCAGACATCATTACTGATAGCCAGGGACACACTCCAACACTCAGACATTATTACAGATAGCCAGGGGCACACTCCAACACTCAGACATCATTACAGATAGCCAGGGACACACTCCAACACTCAGACATCATTACAGATAGCCAGGGGCACACTCCAACACTCAGACATCATTACAGATAGCCAGGGACACACTCCAACTCTAAGACATCATTACAGATAGCCAGGGGCACACTCCAACACTCAGACATCATTACTGATAGCCAGGGACACACTCCAACACTCAGACATCATTACTGATAGCCAGGGACTCACTCCAACACTCAGACATCATTACTGATAGCCAGGGGCACACACACTCCAACACTCAGACATTACTACAGATAGCCAGGGACACACTCCAACACTCAGACATCATTACTGATAGCCAGGGACACACTCCAACACTCAGACATCATTACAGATAGCCAGGGACACACTCCAACACTCAGACATCATTACTGATAGCCAGGGACACACTCCAATACTCAGACATCATTACTGATAGCCAGGGACACACTCCAACACTCAGACATCATTACAGATAGCCAGGGACACACTCCAACACTCAGACATTACTACAGATAGCCAGGGACACACTCCAATACTCAGACATCATTACTGATAGCCAGGGGCACACTCCAACACTCAGACATTACTACAGATAGCCAGGGACACACTCCAACACTCAGACATCATTACAGATAGCCAGGGACGCACTCCAACACTCAGACATCATTACTGATAGCCAGGGGCACACTCCAACACTCAGACATCATTACTGATAGCCAGGGACACACTCCAACACTCAGACATTATTACAGATAGCCAGGGGCACACTCCAACACTCAGACATCATTACAGATAGCCAGGGACACACTCCAACACTCAGACATCATTACAGATAGCCAGGGGCACACTCCAACACTCAGACATCATTACAGATAGCCAGGGACACACTCCAACACTCAGACATCATTACAGATAGTCAGGGACACACTCCAACTCTAAGACATCATTACAGATAGCCAGGGGCACACTCCAACACTCAGACATCATTACTGATAGCCAGGGACACACTCCAACACTCAGACATAATTACTGATAGCCAGGGACACACTCCAACACTCAGACATCATTACTGATAGCCAGGGACTCACTCCAACACTCAGACATCATTACTGATAGCCAGGGGCACACTCCAACACTCAGACATCATTACAGATAGCCGGGGGCACACTCCAACACTCAGACATCATTACAGATAGCCAGGGACACACTCCAACACTCAGACATCATTACTGATAGCCAGGGACACACTCCAACACCCAGACATCATTACTGATAGCCAGGGGCACACTCCAACACTCAGCCATCATTACAGATAGCCAGGGACACACTCCAACACTCAGACATCATTACAGATAGTCAGGGACACACTCCAACTCTAAGACATCATTACAGATAGCCAGGGGCACACTCCAACACTCAGACATCATTACTGATAGCCAGGGACACACTCCAACACTCAGACATAATTACTGATAGCCAGGGACACACTCCAACACTCAGACATCATTACTGATAGCCAGGGACTCACTCCAACACTCAGACATCATTACTGATAGCCAGGGGCACACTCCAACACTCAGACATCATTACAGATAGCCGGGGGCACACTCCAACACTCAGACATCATTACAGATAGCCAGGGACACACTCCAACACTCAGACATCATTACTGATAGCCAGGGACACACTCCAACACCCAGACATCATTACTGATAGCCAGGGGCACACTCCAACACTCAGCCATCATTACAGATAGCCAGGGGCATACTCCAACACTCAGACATCATTACAGATAGCCAGGGACACACTCCAACACTCAGACATCATTACAGATAGCCAGGGACACACTCCAAAACTCAGACATCATTACTGATAGCCAGGGGAACACTCCAACACTCAGACATCATTACTGATAGCAAGGGACACACTCCAACACTCAGATATCATTACTGATAGCCAGGGGCACACTCCAACACTCAGACATCTTTACTGATAGCCAGGGACACACTCCAACACTCAGACATCATTACAGATAGCCAGGGGCACACTCCAACACTCAGACATCATTACAGATAGCCAGGGGCACACTCCAACACTCAGACATCATTACAGATAGCCAGGGACACACTCCAACACTCAGACATTACTACAGATAGCCAGGGACACACTCCAATACTCAGACATCATTACTGATAGCCAGGGGCACACTCCAACACTCAGACATTACTACAGATAGCCAGGGGAACACTCCAACACTCAGACATCATTACAGATAGCCAGGGACACACTCCAGCACTCAGACATCATTACAGATAGCCAGGGGCACACTCCAACACTCAGACATCATTACAGATAGCCAGGGACACACTCCAACACTCAGACATCATTACAGATAGCCAGGGGCACACTCCAACACTCAGACATCATTACAGATAGCCAGGGACACACTCCAACACTCAGACATCATTACAGATAGTCAGGGACACACTCCAACTCTAAGACATCATTACAGATAGCCAGGGGCACACTCCAACACTCAGACATCATTACTGATAGCCAGGGGCACACTCCAACACTCAGACATTACTACAGATAGCCAGGGGAACACTCCAACACTCAGACATCATTTACAAATGTAGCATGTGTGTTTAGTGAGTCTGCCAGATCAGAGGCATTTTCCTGTCCTACTAAATGTAACGAGTACTTTTGGGTGTCAAGGAAAATGCATGGATTAAAAAGTACATTATATTGTTTAGGAATGTAGTGAAGTAAAAGTAAAAGTTGTCAAAAATATAAAAAGTAAAGTAAAGTACAAATCCCCCCCAAAACTACTTAAATAGTACTTGAAAGTATTTCTACTCAAGTACTTTATGCCACTTTGTATATGATATGATATACTTTATTGTTCCTGAGGGGACATTTGACTTGAACAGCTAAAGTCTAAGTGTGAAAGGGATACATACTGATTTTCCCTTCCGGAAGAGGAGCTGGTTTCCTGCCAGGGTGAAGTAGCGAGTCTTCCAGCGTTTGATGAACTTCCAGCGAACCTGCTTCTCCTTCAGTTTCCCCTCTATCAGCGGCTGGCCATCCTCGTTCACCACTGGAGAGACAAATCAAAACAACGCTCAATCAGCTGTGATCCACATCCACTCAATGTTACCACCTGCTAATGGAGTGTATGTAGCCACGTGGGAAACAAACCCACAAGCATCCGGCCCCAACGTGGGAATCAAACCCACCAGCACCCTGCTCCAACGTGGGAATCAAACCCACCAGCACCCTGCTCCAACGTGGGAATCAAACCCACCAGCACCCTGCTCCAACGTGGGAATCAAACCCACCAGCACCCTGCTCCAACGTGGGAATCAAACCCACAAGCACCCTGCTCCAATGTGGGAATCAAACCCACAAGCACCCTGCTCCAACGTGGGAATCAAACCCACAAGCACCCTGCTCCAATGTGGGAATCAAACCCACAAGCACCCTGCTCCAACGTGCGAATCAAACCCATAAGCACCCGGCCCCAACGTGGGAATCAAACCCACAAGCACCCTGCTCCAATGTGGGAATCAAACCCATAAGCCCCTTGCTCCAATGTGGGAGTCAAACCCACAAGCACCCGGCCCCAACGTGGGAATCAAACCCACAAGCACCCTGCTCCAATGTGGGAATCAAACCCACAAGCACCCTGCTCCAATGTGGGAATCAAACCCACCAGCATCCTGCTCCAATGTGGGAATCAAACCCACCAGCACCCTGCTCCAATGTGGGGATCAAACCCACAAGCACCCTGCTCCAATGTGGGGATCAAACCCACAAGCACCCTGCTCCAATGTGGGAATCAAACCCACAACCATCCGGCCCCAACGTAGGAAACAAACCCACAAGCACCCTGCCCCAACGTGGGAATCAAACCCACAAGCATCCGGCCCCAACTTGGGAAACAAACCCACAAGCACCCTGCCCCAACGTGGGAATCAAACCCACAAGCATCCGGCCCCAACGTGGGAAACAAACCCACAAGCACCCTGCCCCAACGTGGGAATCAAACCCACAAGCATCCGGCCCCAATGTGGGAATCAAACCCACAAGCATCCGGCCCCAATGTGGGAATCAAACCCACAAGCACCCGGCCCAAACGTGGGAATCAAACCCACAAGCACCCTGCTCCAATGTGGGAATCAAACCCACAAGCATCCGGCCACAACGTGGGAATCAAACCCACAAGCACCCGGCTCCAATGTGGGAATCAAACCCACAAGCACCCTGCTCCAACGTGGGAATCAAACCCACAAGCACCCTGCTCCAACGTGGGAATCAAACCCACAAGCACCCTGCTCCAACGTGGGAATAAAACCCATAAGCACCCGGCTCCAAAGTGGGAATCAAACCAACAAGCACCCTGCTCCAATGTGGTAATCAAACCAACAAGCACCCTGCTCCAATGTGGTAATCAAACCAACAAGCACCCTGCTCCAATGTGGTAATCAAACCCACAAGCACCCTGCTCCAACGTGGGAATCAAACCCACAAGCACCCTGCTCCAACGTGGGAATCAAACCCACAAGCACCCTGCTCCAACGTGGGAATAAAACCCATAAGCACCCGGCTCCAAAGTGGGAATCAAACCAACAAGCACCCTGCTCCAATGTGGTAATCAAACCAACAAGCACCCTGCTCCAATGTGGTAATCAAACCAACAAGCACCCTGCTCCAATGTGGTAATCAAACCCACAAGCACCCTGCTCCAATGTGGTAATCAAACCAACAAGCACCCTGCTCCAATGTGGGAATCAAACCAACAAGCACCCTGCTCCAATGTGGTAATCAAACCAACAAGCACCCTGCTCCAATGTGGTAATCAAACCCACAAGCACCCTGCTCCAATGTGGTAATCAAACCCACAAGCACCCTGCTCCAATGTGGTAATCAAACCCACAAGCACCCTGCTCCAACCCACTGAGCCCTTGGAACCACAAAAGAAAACCACAGGAAGACGTGATGATTGAAAATGAGGCTGAATATAAATGTAGATACTACAGTTGAAGTCGAAAGTTTACATACACCTTAGCCAAATACATTTAAACTCAGTTTTTTACAATTCCTGACATTTAATCCTAGTAAAAAATTCCCTGTCGTAGGTCACTTAGAATCACCACTTTATTTTAAGAATGTGAAATGTCAGAATAATAGTAGAGAGAATGATTTATTCAGCTTTTATTTCTTTCATTACATTCTCAATGGTTCAGAAGTTTACGTACACTCAATTAGTATGTCGTAGCATTGCCTTTACATTTTTTAACTTGGGCCAAACATTTCAGGTAGCCTTCCACAAGCTTCCCACAATAAGTTGGGTGAATTTTGTCCCATTCCTCCTGACACAGCTGGTGTCTCTGAGTCAGGTTTGTAGATCTCCTTGCTCGCACACGCTTTTTCAGTTCTGCCCACAAATGTTCTATAGGATTGTGGTCAGGGCTTTGTGATGGCCACTCCAATACCTTGACTTTGTTGTCCTTAAGCCATTTTGCCACAACTTTGGAAGTATGCTTGGGGTCATTGTCCATTTGCGACCAAGCTTTAAGTTCCTGACTGATGTCTTGAGATGTTGCTTCAATATATCCACATAATTTTCACTCCTCATAATGCCATCTATTTTGTGAAGTGCACCAGTCCCTCCTGCAGCAAAGCACCCCAAAAACATGATGCTGCCACCCCCGTGCTTCACGGTTGGGATGGTGTTTTCGGCTTGCAAGCATCCCCCTTTTTCCTCCTAACATAACGATGGTCATTATGGCCAAACAGTTCTATTTTTGTTTCATCAGACCAGAGGACATTTCTCCAAAAAGTACAATCTTTGTCCCCATGTGCAGTTGCAAACCGTAGTCTGGCTTTTTTATGGCGGTT
>NC_074697.1:5436342-5438842 GCF_029448725.1 Salvelinus fontinalis
TCCCAGTGGAGAACAAGGCCTCCGACACTAGGGCCCAAAGCATCCCAGTGGGGAACAAGGCCTCCGACACTAGGGCCCAAAGCTTCCCAGTGGAAAACAAGGCCTCCAACCCTTGGGCCCAAAGCTTCCCAGTGGAGAGCAAGGCCTCCGACCCCAGGGCCCAAAGCCTCCCAGTGGAGAACAAGGCCTACAACCCTAGGGCCCAAAGCTTCCCAGTGGAGAACAAGGCCTCCAACCCTAGGGCCCAAAGCTTCCCAGTGGAGAACAAGGCCTCCAACCCTAGGGCCCAAATTTTCCAAATGACTGCTGGACCAGGTGGTACACTACATACAGTGAATTTAGAAAGTATTCAGACCCCTTGACCTTTTCCACAAGTTGTGATATTACAGCCTTATTCTAAAATGGATTCACTTTTTGTTTTACCCTCATCAATCTACACACAATACCCCATAATGACAAAGCGAAAACAGGTTTTTAGAAATATGACAATGCAGGAGTGGCTTCGGGACAAGTCTCTGAATGTCTTTGAGTGGCCCAGCCAGAGCCCGGACTTGAACCTGATCGAACATCTCTGGAGAGACCTGAAAATAGCGGTACAGCGACACTCCCCATCCAACCTGACAGAGCTTGAAAGGATCTGCAGAGAAGAATGGGAGAAACTCCTCAAATACAGGTGTGCCAAGCTTGTAGCGTCATACCCAAGAAGACTTGGAGGCTGTAATCACTGCCAAAGGTGCTTCAACAAAGTACTGAGTAAAGGGTCTGAATACTTATGTAAATGTGATATTTCAGTTATTTTTTTAAACAATTTAATCCATTTTAGAATAAGTCTGTAACATAACAAAATGTGGAAAAAGTCAAGGGTCCTGAATACTTTCCAAATGCCCTGTATGGCTGGTACAGAGGAACAGAATCAACCAGGACCATCGAAACATGCCATTACAAAACCAGGACCAGCTGCTCTGCTTCTCCCAACATGTCCATATTTATAAAATGTGTTCCAAGACAAGGCCCAGGTCCTCAATCAAATGAATAGCAGACACTTTCACCAGGGGGTTGTTTTAACTAGGGAACATGGTGGTTATTCTGTTGACAACAACCATGCCTTGGACAGCAGCAACCATATATTATGTTAGACACACAACTGTATATGTTCTGAAAGCCATCACTTATCCAAGATTTACTACAACCGTGAATCCCAGAGGCAAATATAATGTCCGGATAGTTTTTTCCCAGATTGATGATGACGAAACGTTTAGGACCTTGGGGACATTCCAGCTTGTTGGATACCCTGGGAGGTTTTCCCATTGTGCAGATCATGTGTGTGTGTGTGTATTATGAGTTAGTATGTAACTCTAGTATTAATTCATATTCTATTGTTCCAACAGTTATAATTCATATTCTTTCGAGTGATGTGTGTCTTCCGAAACACGACCCCCACCAAGCCGCACTGCTTCTTGACACAACGCCGCTTAACCCCGAAGCCAGCCGCACCAATGTGTCGGAGGAAACACCGTACACCTGGCGACCGTGTCGGCATGCACTGCGCCCGGCCTGCCACAGGAGTCGCTAGAGGGCGATGGGGCAAGGACAACCCGGTCGGCCAAACCCTCCCCTAACCGGGACGATGCTGGGCCATTTGTGCACAGCCTCATGGGTCTCCCGGTCGCGGCCGGCTGCGAGTCAGCCTGGTATCGAAACAGGATCTGGAGTGGCACAGCCTTAGACTGCTGCGCTACTCGGGAGGCCCCTCTAATTCATATTCTATTGTTAATCGGACGGCACCAGAGCCTTCCCGCTGAGATGGACAGAATTCAACTTTATGTCAGATAGACAGGGGGAGGAGGGAAAGAGCAAGAGAGAGAGAGAGAGAGAGAGAGAGAGAGAGAGAGAGAGAGAGAGAGCAAGAGAGAGAGAGCGAGAGAGAGAGAGAGCAAGAGAGAGAGAGAGAGAGAGAGGGGGAGAGAGAGAGAGAGAGAGATAGAGAAAGATACAGTTTGGTGGACAACCACACACTCTCTCCTACACCTATTACCATTCAGTTCAAAAGCATTCCAAAGGTTTAACACTCAGGAAGACGATTAAGTCACAACTGCTTCTCCCTTTTCCCCTTTGGAGAGGAAGAAAACTTTGTGAGTAGTCTCTCCAACATCGTAGAGAGTTGGCAAATCATTTCACTGTTTTAAATGGCACCATGCACCTTTTAACTACTGCTTTTATGGTCTGCAACGCAGTCAGCATTTTCATAACAAGGTAAAAACACAGGCTCGGCTGAGAACAGTTATTGCCTACAGTACGTATCCATCAGAGGGGTGTGGTTCTACGGACCAGGGTTCTGTATGGACATCCCTTCTGGGGGCTTTGAATTCCATATTAGACTGACTGTCTGAACACCTAGCTCACCAATGACCCTGTGATCTCATTCTAATTCATATTCTATTGTTCCAATAGTTCTAATTCATATTCTATTGTTCCAATAGTTCTAATTCATATTCTATTG
>NC_074697.1:5441342-5456342 GCF_029448725.1 Salvelinus fontinalis
TTCTCCTTAACCATAATGTATTGTAATGGGGATGGCCTTTCTCCTTAACCACAATGTATTGTAATGGGGGAGGTCTTTCTCCTTAACCATAATGTATTGTAATGGGGGAGGCCTTTCTCCTTAACCATAATGTATTGTAATGGGGGAGGCCTTTCTCCTTAACCACAATGTATTGTAATGGGGGAGGTCTTTCTCCTTAACCATAATGTATTGTAATGGGGGAGGCCTTTCTCCTTAACCACAATGTATTGTAATGGGGGAGGTCTTTCTCCTTAACCATAATGTATTGTAATGGGGGAGGCCTTTCTCCTTAACCACAATGTATTGTAATGGGGGAGGTCTTTCTCCTTAACCATAATGTATTGTAATGGGGGAGGCCTTTCTCCTTAACCATAATGTATTGTAATGGGGGAGGCCTTTCTCCTTAACCATAATGTATTGTAATGGGGGAGGCCTTTCTTCTTAACCATAATGTATTGTAATGGTGGAGGCCTTTCTCCTTAAACATAATGTATTGTAATGGGGGAAACCTTTCTCCTTAACAATAATACTAATATAATTACGTTGAAGGATGTATCAGAGTTGAGATAAGGAGCCATGTTTTTATATACCCATACCGCCATGTGACCAAGGCCCTGGAGACTCAACACCTGATTCTACCAAACAAGGTCCTGATGATTAGCTGATCAGTACAATCAGGTGTGTTAGTGTTGGGCTTGAAAAACAGTGTCTGTTTAGCCTCTAACTGTTCAGGACTTGGGGTTTACAGCAGAAAGATGTTTCAAATCAACCCAGAAAGACCCCACCCCCCCAACTGTTTTATATTCAACAGAAAGGTAAACACTCAGACTTGGCTGGTGCAGTGATTCTCTATGGGTCACTGCTGAGTATTGCACACTGAAGGTTGTATGGTAAAATCCCTGGTGGGATATGCTTGTTACACACTGGGGGTCAGAATCAGATATTTTTCCCCGATTTGCTCCAGTAAGTACTTCATCATTCCCTGAATGTGTATGTGTATTAATCACAGGCTTGTCATCAGGGACAGAGCCAGAAACCAAGCAAAAACAGACCAGGCTGAGGTTATTCAACCAGAACTCAGTAGAACTAGTCTATAACAGACCAGGCTGATGTTATTCCACTAGAACCCAGTAGGACTAGTCTATAACAGGTCATGCTGATGTTATTCAACTAGAACCCAGTAGTACTCACCTATAACAGGCCATGATGGTGTTATTCAACTAGAACCAAGTAGGACTAGTCTATAACAGACCATGATGGTGTTATTCCACCAGAACCCAGTAGGACTAGTCTATAACAGGTCATGCTGATGTTATTCAACTAGAACCCAGTAGTACTCACCTATAACAGGCCATAATGGTGTTATTCAACTAGAACCCAGTAGGACTAGTCTATAACAGGCCATGATGGTGTTATTCAACTAGAACCCAGTAGGACTAGTCTATAACAGGTCATGATGGTGTTATTCCACCAGAACCCAGTAGGACTAGTCTATAACAGGCCATGATGGTGTTATTCAACTAGAACCCAGTAGGAATCATCTATAACAGGTCATGATGGTGTTATTCCACTAGAACCCAGTAGGACTAGTCTATAACAGGCCATGATGGTGTTATTCAACTAGAACCCAGTAGGACTAGTCTATAACAGGTCATGATGGTGTTATTCAACTAGAACCCAGTAGGACTAGTCTATAACAGGACATGATGGTGTTATTCAACTAGAAACCAGTATAACTAGTCCATAACAGGTCATGATGGTGTTATTCAACTAGAACCCAGTAGGCCTACTCTATAACAGCCCATGATGGTGTTATTCAACTAGAAACCAGTAGGACTAGTCTATAACAGGCCATGATGGTGTTATTCGACTAGAACCCAGTAGGACTAGTCAATAACAGGCCATGATGGTGTTATTCAACCAGAACCAAGTAGGACTAGTCTATAACAGGCCATGATGGTGTTATTCATCTAGAACCCAGTAGGACTAGTCTATAACAGGCCATGATGGTGTTATTCAACTAGAACCCAGTAGAACTAGTCTATAACAGGCCATAATGGTGTTATTCAACTAGAACCCAGTAGGACTAATCTATAACAGGCCATAATGGTGTTATTCCACCAGAACCCAGTAGAACTAGTCTATAACAGGCCATAATGGTGTTATTCAACTAGAACCCAGTATGACTAGTCTATAACAGGCCATGATGGTGTTATTCAACTAGAACCCAGTACAACTAGTCTATAACAGGCCATGATGGTGTTTTTCAACTAGAACCCAGTAGGACTAGTCTATAACAGGTTATGATGGTGTTATTCCACCAGAACCCAGTAGGACTAGTCTATAACAGGCCATGATGGTGTTATTCAACTAGAACCCAGTAGGACTAGTCTATAACAGGTCATGATGGTGTTATTCAACTAGAACCCAGTACGACTAGTCTATAACAGGCCATGATGGTGTTATTCAACTAGAACCCAGTAGGACTAGTCTATAACAGGTCATGATGGTGTTATTCAACTAGAACCCAGTAGGACTAGTCTATAACAGGTCATGATGGTGTTATTCAACTAGAACCCAGTAGGACAAGTCTATAACAGGCCATGATGGTGTTATTCCACCAGAACCCAGTAGGACTAGTCTATAACAGGTCATGATGGTGTTATTCCACCAGAACCCAGTAGGACCAGTCTATAACAGGTCATGATGGTGTTATTCCACCAGAACCCAGTAGGACTAGTCTATAACAGGCCATGATGGTGTTATTCCACTAGAACCCAGTAGGACTAGTCTATAACAGGTCATGATGGTGTTATTCAACTAGAACCCAGTAGGACTAGTCTATAACAGGCCATGATGGTGTTATTTAACTAGAACCCAGTAAGACTAGTCTATAACAGGTCATGATGGTGTTATTCCACCAGAACCCAGTAGGACTAGTCTATAACAGGTTATGATGGTGTTATTCCACCAGAACCCAGTAGGACTAGTCTATAACAGGTCATGATGGTGTTATTCCACCAGAACCCAGTAGGACCAGTCTATAACAGGTCATGATGGTGTTATTCCACCAGAACCCAGTAGGACTCATCTATAACAGCCCATGATGGTGTTATTCAACTAGAACCCAGTAGGACTAGTCTATAACAGGCCATGATGGTGTTATTCAACTAGAACTCAGTAGAACTAGTCTATAACAGGCCATGATGATGTTATTCAACTAGAACCCAGTAGGACTAGTCTATAACAGGCCATGATGGTGTTGTTCCACCAGAACCCAGTAGAACTAGTCTATAACAGACCATGCTGATGTTATTCAACTAGAACCCAGTAGGCCTACTCTATAACAGGTCATGATGATGTTATTTAACTAGAACGCATTAGGACTAATCTATAACAGGCCATAATGGTGTTATTCCACCAGAACCCAGTAGGACTAGTCTATAACAGGCCATGATGGTGTTATTCAACTAGAACCCAGTAGGACTAGTCAATAACCGGTCATGATGGTGTTATTCAACTAGAACCCAGTATAACTAGTCTATAACAGGCCATGATGGTGTTATTCAACTAGAACCCAGTAGGACTAGTCTATAACAGGCCATGATGGTGTTATTCAACTAGAACCCAGTATAACTAGTCTATAACAGGCCATAATGGTGTTATTCCACCAGAACCCAGTAGGACTAGTCTATGACAGGCCATGATGGTGTTATTCAACTAGAACCCAGTAGGACTAGTCAATAACCGGTCATGATGGTGTTATTCAACTAGAACCCAGTATAACTCGTCTATAACAGGCCATGATGGTGTTATTCCACCAGAACCCAGTAGGACTAGTCTATAACAGGCCATGATGATGTTATTCAACTAGAACCCAGTAGGACTAATCTATAACAGGCCATAATGGTGTTATTCCACCAGAACCCAGTAGGACTAGTCTATAACAGGCCATGATGGTGTTATTCAACTAGAACCCAGTAGGACTAGTCTATAACAGGTCATGATGGTGTTATTCAACTAGAACTCAGTAGGACTAGTCTATAACAGGCCATGATGGTGTTATTCAACTAGAACCCAGTAGGACTAGTCTATAACAGACCATGCTGATGTTATTCAACTAGAACCCAGTAGGCCTACTCTATAACAGGTCATGATGATGTTATTCAACTAGAACCCAGTAGGACTAGTCTATAACAGGCCATAATGGTGTTATTCCACCAGAACCTAGTAGGACTAGTCTATAACAGGCCATGATGGTGTTATTCAACTAGAACCCAGTAGGACTAGTCAATAACCGGTCATGATGGTGTTATTCAACTAGAACCCAGTATAACTAGTCTATAACAGGCCATGATGGTGTTATTCAACTAGAACCCAGTAGGACTAGTCTATAACAGGCCATGATGGTGTTATTCAACTAGAACCCAGTATAACTAGTCTATAACAGGCCATAATGGTGTTATTCCACCAGAACCCAGTAGGACTAGTCTATGACAGGCCATGATGGTATTATTCAACTAGAACCCAGTAGGACTAGTCAATAACCGGTCATGATGGTGTTATTCAACTAGAACCCAGTATAACTAGTCTATAACAGGCCATGATGGTGTTATTCCACCAGAACCCAGTAGGACTAGTCTATAACAGGCCATGATGGTGTTATTCAACTAGAACCCAGTAGGACTAGTCTATAACAGGCCATGATGGTGTTATTCAACTAGAACCCAGTAGGACTAGTCTATAACAGGTCATGATGGTGTTATTCAACTAGAACTCAGTAGGACTAGTCTATAACAGGCCATGATGGTGTTATTCAACTAGAACCCAGTAGGACTAGTCTATAACAGACCATGCTGATGTTATTCAACTAGAACCCAGTAGGACTAGTCTATAACAGGCCATGATGGTGTTATTCAACTAGAACCCAGTAGGACTAGTCAATAACAGGCCATCATGGTGTTATTCAACTAGAACCCAGTATAACTAGTCTATAACAGGCCATGATGGTGTTATTCAACTAGAACTCAGTAGGACTAGTCTATAACAGGCCATGATGGTGTTATTCAACTAGAACCCAGTATAACTAGTCTATAACAGGCCATAATGGTGTTATTCCACCAGAACCCAGTAGGACTAGCCTATAACAGGCCATGATGGTGTTATTCAACAAGAACCCAGTAGGACTAGTCAATAACCGGTCATGATGGTGTTATTCAACTAGAACCCAGTATAACTAGTCTATAACAGGCCATGATGGTGTTATTCCACCAGAACCCAGTAGGACTAGTCTATAACAGGCCATGATGGTGTTATTCAACTAGAACCCAGTAGGACTAGTCTATAACAGGCCATGATGGTGTTATTCAACTAGAACCCAGTAGGACTAGTCTATAACAGGTCATGATGGTGTTATTCAACTAGAACTCTGTAGGACTAGTCTATAACAGGCCATGATGGTGTTATTCAACTAGAACCAAGTAGGACTCGTCTGTAACAGACCATGCTGATGTTATTCAACTAGAACCCAGTGGGACTAGTCTATAACAGGCCATGATGGTGTTATTCAACTAGAACCCAGTATAACTAGTCTATAACAGGTCATGATGGTGTTATTCAACTAGAACACAGTAGGACTAGTCTATAACAGGCCATGATGGTGTTATTCAACTAGAACCCAGTATAACTAGTCTATAACAGGCCATAATGGTGTTATTCCACCAGAACCCAGTAGGACTAGTCTATGACAGGCCATGATGGTGTTATTCAACTAGAACCCAGTAGGACTAGTCAATAACCGGTCATGATGGTGTTATTCAACTAGAACCCAGTATAACTAGTCTATAACAGGCCATGATGGTGTTATTCCACCAGAACCCAGTAGGACTAGTCTATAACAGGCCATGATGGTGTTATTCAACTAGAACCCAGTAGGACTAGTCTATAACAGGCCATGATGGTGTTATTCAACTAGAACCCAGTAGGACTAGTCTATAACAGGTCATGATGGTGTTATTCAACTAGAACTCAGTAGGACTAGTCTATAACAGGCCATGATGGTGTTATTCAACTAGAACCCAGTAGGACTAGTCTATAACAGACCATGCTGATGTTATTCAACTAGAACCCAGTAGGACTAGTCTATAACAGGCCATGATGGTGTTATTCAACTAGAACCCAGTAGGACTAGTCAATAACAGGCCATCATGGTGTTATTCAACTAGAACCCAGTATAACTAGTCTATAACAGGCCATGATGGTGTTATTCAACTAGAACTCAGTAGGACTAGTCTATAACAGGCCATGATGGTGTTATTCAACTAGAACCCAGTATAACTAGTCTATAACAGGCCATAATGGTGTTATTCCACCAGAACCCAGTAGGACTAGCCTATAACAGGCCATGATGGTGTTATTCAACAAGAACCCAGTAGGACTAGTCAATAACCGGTCATGATGGTGTTATTCAACTAGAACCCAGTATAACTAGTCTATAACAGGCCATGATGGTGTTATTCCACCAGAACCCAGTAGGACTAGTCTATAACAGGCCATGATGGTGTTATTCAACTAGAACCCAGTAGGACTAGTCTATAACAGGCCATGATGGTGTTATTCAACTAGAACCCAGTAGGACTAGTCTATAACAGGTCATGATGGTGTTATTCAACTAGAACGCTGTAGGACTAGTCTATAACAGGCCATGATGGTGTTATTCAACTAGAACCAAGTAGGACTCGTCTGTAACAGACCATGCTGATGTTATTCAACTAGAACCCAGTGGGACTAGTCTATAACAGGCCATGATGGTGTTATTCAACTAGAACCCAGTATAACTAGTCTATAACAGGTCATGATGGTGTTATTCAACTAGAACACAGTAGGACTAGTCTATAACAGGCCATGATGGTGTTATTCAACTAGAACCCAGTAGAACTAGTCTATAACAGGCCATGATGGTGTTATTCAACTAGAACCCAGTAGGACTAGTCTATAACAGGCCATGATGGTGTTATTCAACTAGAACCCAGTATAACTAGTCTATAACAGGCCATAATGGTGTTATTCCACCAGAACCCAGTAGGACTATTCTATGACAGGCCATGATGGTGTTATTCAACTAGAACCCAGTAGGACTAGTCAATAACCGGTCATGATGGTGTTATTCAACTAGAACCCAGTAGGACTAGTCTATAACAGGCCATGATGGTGTTATTCAACTAGAACCCAGTAGGAATAGTCTATAACAGGCCATGATGGTGTTATTCAACTAGAACCCAGTAGGACTAGTCTATAACAGGTCATGATGGTGTTATTCAACTAGAACTCAGTAGGACTAGTCTATAACAGGCCATGATGGTGTTATTCAACTAGAACCCAGTAGGACTAGTCTATAACAGACCATGCTGATGTTATTCAACTAGAACCCAGTAGGACTAGTCTATAACAGGCCATGATGGTGTTATTCAACTAGAACCCAGTAGGACTAGTCAATAACAGGCCATCATGGTGTTATTCAACTAGAACCCAGTATAACTAGTCTATAACAGGCCATGATGGTGTTATTCAACTAGAACTCAGTAGGACTAGTCTATAACAGGCCATGATGGTGTTATTCAACTAGAACCCAGTATAACTAGTCTATAACAGGCCATAATGGTGTTATTCCACCAGAACCCAGTAGGACTAGCCTATAACAGGCCATGATGGTGTTATTCAACAAGAACCCAGTAGGACTAGTCAATAACCGGTCATGATGGTGTTATTCAACTAGAACCCAGTATAACTAGTCTATAACAGGCCATGATGGTGTTATTCCACCAGAACCCAGTAGGACTAGTCTATAACAGGCCATGATGGTGTTATTCAACTAGAACCCAGTAGGACTAGTCTATAACAGGCCATGATGGTGTTGTTCAACTAGAACCCAGTAGGACTAGTCTATAACAGGTCATGATGGTGTTATTCAACTAGAACTCTGTAGGACTAGTCTATAACAGGCCATGATGGTGTTATTCAACTAGAACCAAGTAGGACTCGTCTGTAACAGACCATGCTGATGTTATTCAACTAGAACCCAGTGGGACTAGTCTATAACAGGCCATGATGGTGTTATTCAACTAGAACCCAGTATAACTAGTCTATAACAGGTCATGATGGTGTTATTCAACTAGAACACAGTAGGACTAGTCTATAACAGGCCATGATGGTGTTATTCAACTAGAACCCAGTAGAACTAGTCTATAACAGGCCATGATGGTGTTATTCAACTAGAACCCAGTAGAACTAGTCTATAACAGACCATGATGGTGTTATTCAACCAGAACCCAGTAGGACTAGTCTATAACAGGCCATGATGGTGTTATTCAACTAGAACCCAGTAGGACTAGTCAATAACAGGCCATGATGGTGTTATTCAACTATAACCCAGTAGAACTAGTCTATAACAGGCCATGATGGTGTTATTCAACTAGAACCCAGTAGAACTAGTCTATAACAGACCATGATGGTGTTATTCAACCAGAACCCAGTAGGACTAGTCTATAACAGGCCATGATGGTGCTATTCAACTAGAACCCAGTAGGAATAGTCTATAACAGGCCATGATGGTGTTATTCAACTAGAACCCAGTAGGACTAGTCAATAACAGGTCATGATGGTGTTATTCAACTAGAACCCAGTAGAACTAGTCTATAACAGGCCATGATGGTGTTATTCAACTAGAACCCAGTAGGACTAGTCTATAACAGGTCATGATGGCGTTATTCAACTAGAACCCAGTAGGACTAGTCAATAACAGGCCATGATGGTGTTATTCAACTAGAACCCAGTAGGACTAGTCTATAACAGGCCATGATGGTGTTATTCAACTAGAACCCAGTAGGACTAGTCTATAACAGGTCATGATGGTGTTATTCAACTAGAACCCAGTAGGACTAGTCTATAACAGACCATGATGGTGTTATTCAACTAGAACCCAGTAGAACTAGTCAATAACAGGTCATGATGGTGTTATTCAACTAGAACCCAGTAGGACTAGTCTATAACAGGCCATGATGGTGTTATTCAACTAGAACCCAGTAGGACTAGTCAATAACAGGCCATCATGGTGTTATTCAACTAGAACCCAGTATAACTAGTCTATAACAGGCCATGATGGTGTTATTCAACTAGAACTCAGTAGGACTAGTCTATAACAGGCCATGATGGTGTTATTCAACTAGAACCCAGTATAACTAGTCTATAACAGGCCATAATGGTGTTATTCCACCAGAACCCAGTAGGACTAGCCTATAACAGGCCATGATGGTGTTATTCAACAAGAACCCAGTAGGACTAGTCAATAACCGGTCATGATGGTGTTATTCAACTAGAACCCAGTATAACTAGTCTATAACAGGCCATGATGGTGTTATTCCACCAGAACCCAGTAGGACTAGTCTATAACAGGCCATGATGGTGTTATTCAACTAGAACCCAGTAGGACTAGTCTATAACAGGCCATGATGGTGTTATTCAACTAGAACCCAGTAGGACTAGTCTATAACAGGTCATGATGGTGTTATTCAACTAGAACTCTGTAGGACTAGTCTATAACAGGCCATGATGGTGTTATTCAACTAGAACCAAGTAGGACTCGTCTGTAACAGACCATGCTGATGTTATTCAACTAGAACCCAGTGGGACTAGTCTATAACAGGCCATGATGGTGTTATTCAACTAGAACCCAGTATAACTAGTCTATAACAGGTCATGATGGTGTTATTCAACTAGAACACAGTAGGACTAGTCTATAACAGGCCATGATGGTGTTATTCAACTAGAACCCAGTAGAACTAGTCTATAACAGGCCATGATGGTGTTATTCAACTAGAACCCAGTAGGACTAGTCTATAACAGGCCATAATGGTGTTATTCCACCAGAACCCAGTAGGACTAGTCTATGACAGGCCATGATGGTGTTATTCAACTAGAACCCAGTAGGACTAGTCAATAACCGGTCATGATGGTGTTATTCAACTAGAACCCAGTATAACTAGTCTATAACAGGCCATGATGGTGTTATTCCACCAGAACCCAGTAGGACTAGTCTATAACAGGCCATGATGGTGTTATTCAACTAGAACCCAGTAGGACTAGTCTATAACAGGCCATGATGGTGTTATTCAACTAGAACCCAGTAGGACTAGTCTATAACAGACCATGATGGTGTTATTCAACTAGAACCCAGTAGGAATAGTCTATAACAGGTTCAGAATGTATTGTTTAGTAAATACTACATTACTATCACATTACTACACACTATTCAGAACGTATTGTTTAGTACATTTAACATTTACATTTAAGTTATTTAGCAGACGCTCTTATCCAGAGCGACTTACAAATTGGAAAGTTCATACATATTCATCCTGGTCCCCCCGTGGGAATTGAACCCTGGTCCCCCCGTGGGAATTGAACCCACAACCCTGGCGTTGCAAGCGCCATGCTCTACCAACTGAGCCACACGGGAACTAGTAAATACGAAGCAATAAATATCAACGTACTGATCATAATGAGAACATGTCATCTAATGTGTAACTGCAGTGATTCCAGCCATTCTGTCATTTTGGTCTAGCGCACCCCTCCGGCTTTTCATCTAGTAGAAATACTATTACTGTTGACGAAGAGACTCGTCTCTGGAGACCCAGCTTGGTTTTCACAGCTGTTGTCAAATAAATGACTCTCTTCCTGAAAGCATAGCAGTGAATTCTACTAGATGAAAAGCCAAACTAGGTATGACATCCTGACATTTAAAACCATTTTCAAAATGTCACATATTATAAAAAATGTATATTTCCGGCACTGTCGGAGCTAGAAGCACAAGCATTTCGCTACACCCGCAATAACATCTGCTAATCACATGTATGTGACCAATAACATTTGATTGGATTTTTAACCAAAATGCCTACTAAGTACGGGTATTCGGACAGAGCCAGTGAATCATTCTGATGCCCAGTCTACCAAGTGAATCGTTCTGATGCCCAGTCTAACCAGTGAGTCCCCGTGATGCCCAGTCTTCCCAGTGAATCGTTCTGATGCCCAGTCTAACCAGTGAATCGTTCTGAAGCCCAGTCTACCCAGTGAATCGTTCTGATGCCCAGTCTAACCAGTGAATCCCCCTGATGCCCAGTCTACCCAGTGAATCCCCCTGATGCCCAGTCTACCCAGTGAATCCCCCTGATGCCAAGTCTAACCAGTGAATCCCCCTGATGCCCAGTCTACCCAGTGAATCGTTCTGATGCCCAGTCTACCCAGTGAATCGTTCTGATGCCCAGTCTACCCAGTGAATCGTTCTGATGCCCAGTCTACCCAGTGAATCCCCCTGATGCCCAGTCTAACCAGTGAGTCCCCCCTGATGCACAGTCTAACCAGTGAATCGTTCTGATGCCCAGTCTACCCAGTGAGTCCCCGTGATGCCCAGTCTAACCAGTGAATCCCCCTGATGCCCAGTCTAACCAGTGAATCCCTCTGATGCCCAGTCTAACCAGTGAATCGTTCTGATGCCCAGTCTACCCAGTGAATCCCCCTGATGCCCAGTCTAACCAGTGAATCCCCCTGATGCCCAGTCTAACCAGTGAGTCCCCGTGATGCCCAGTCTTCCCAGTGAATCGTTCTGATGCCCAGTCTAACCAGTGAATCGTTCTGATGCCCAGTCTAACCAGTGAATCGTTCTGATGCCCAGTCTAACCAGTGAATCGTTCTGATGCCCAGTCTAACCAGTGAATCGTTCTGATGCCCAGTCTAACCAGTGAGTCCCCCCTGATGCCCAGTCTACCCAGTGAATCGTTCTGATGCCCAGTCTACCCAGTGAATCCCCCTGATGCCCAGTCTAACCAGTGAGTCCCCCCTGATGCACAGTCTAACCAGTGAATTGTTCTGATGCCCAGTCTACCCAGTGAGTCCCCGTGATGCCCAGTCTAACCAGTGAATCCCCCTGATGCCCAGTCTAACCAGTGAATCCCTCTGATGCCCAGTCTAACCAGTGAATCGTTCTGATGCCCAGTCTACCCAGTGAATCCCCCTGATGCAGGTGAATGCACCAATTTGTAAGTCGCTCTGGATAAGAGCGTCTGCTAAATGACTTAAATGTAAATGTAAATGTGATGCCCAGTCTAACCAGTGAATCCCCCTGATGCCCAGTCTAACCAGTGAGTCCCCGTGATGCCCAGTCTTCCCAGTGAATCGTTCTGATGCCCAGTCTAACCAGTGAATCGTTCTGATGCCCAATCTAACCAGTGAATCGTTCTGATTCCCAGTCTAACCAGTGAATCGTTCTGATGCCCAGTCTAACCAGTGAATCGTTCTGATGCCCAGTCTAACCAGTGAGTCCCCCCTGATGCCCAGTCTACCCAGTGAATCGTTCTGATGCCCAGTCTACCCAGTGAATCCCCCTGATGCCCAGTCTAACCAGTGAGTCCCCGTGATGCCCAGTCTTCCCAGTGAATCGTTCTGATGCCCAGTCTAACCAGTGAATCGTTCTGATGCCCAGTCTAACCAGTGAATCGTTCTGATGCCCAGTCTAACCAGTGAATCGTTCTGATGCCCAGTCTAACCAGTGAATCGTTCTGATGCCCAGTCTAACCAGTGAGTCCCCCCTGATGCCCAGTCTACCCAGTGAATCGTTCTGATGCCCAGTCTAACCAGTGAATCGTTCTGATGCCCAGTCTAACCAGTGAATCCCCCTGATGCCCAGTCTACCCAGTGAATCGTTCTGATGCCCAGTCTAACCAGTGAATCGTTCTGATGCCCAGTCTACCCAGTGAATCGTTCTGATGCCCAGTCTAACCAGTGAATCCCCCCGATGCCCAGTCTAACCAGTGAATCCCTCTGATGCCCAGTCTACCCAGTGAATCGTTCTGATGCCCAGTCTACCCAGTGAATCGTTCTGATGCCCAGTCTAACCAGTGAATCGTTCTGATGCCCAGTCTACCCAGTGAATCGTTCTGATGCCCAGTCTACCCAGTGAATCGTTCTGATGACCAGTCTAACCAGTGAATCGTTCTGATGACCAGTCTAACCAGTGAGTCCCCCTGATGCCCAGGACAGCTCCAGAACATCTGGGCCCCTCATGTTCCACACTGCTTCAGAAAAATGCTTTATCCTCCAGAGAGATACATTTATCTCATTGTACCCAACCATGAAGAGTCCTATTCAAAGACATGTCTGCTTTTCAGAAATGAGCAGAGCTGCTTTGAGGAGGGTAGTAGCTAGCTTTATAATGACTCCAGTGGATTGAATGACAGAATGCCTGACTGATGTGCATCATAATGGTGATAAATCAGTGAGATGACTAGATCACGAACAAAGAGCCATAGCACACCACATCTCTACCCCCACATCCCAGATGTCTACAGTGGTTTCTTCTCCCTACCCCCACATCTCAGTTGTCTACAGTGGTTTCTTCTCTCTACCCCCACATCTCAGTTGTCTACAGTGGTTTCTTCTCCCTACCCCCACATCTCAGATGTCTACAGTGGTTTCTTCTCCCTACCCCCACATCTCAGTTGTCTACAGTGGTTTCTTCTCCCTACCCCCACATCTCAGTTGTCTACAGTGGTTTCTTCTCCCTACCCCCACATCTCAGTTGTCTACAGTGGTTTCTTCTCCCTACCCCCACATCTCAGATGTCTACAGTGGTTTCTTCTCCCTACCCCCACATCTCAGTTGTCTACAGTGGTTTCTTCTCCCTACCCCAACATCTCAGATGTCTGCAGTGGTTTCTTCTCCCTACATCTCAGCTGTCTACAGTGGTTTCTTCTCTCTACCCCCACATCTCAGATGTCTACAGTGGTTTCTTCTCCCTACCCCCACATCTCAGCTGTCTACAGTGGTTTCTTCTCCCTACCCCCACATCTCAGATGTCTACAGAGGTTTCTTCTCCCTACCCCCACATCTCAGATGTCTACAGTGGTTTCTTCTCTCTACCCCCACATCTCAGATGTCTACAGTGGTTTCTTCTCCCTACCCCCACATCTCAGCTGTCTACAGTGGTTTCTTCTCCCTACCCCCACATCTCAGATGTCTACAGAGGTTTCTTCTCCCTACCCCCACATCTCAGATGTCTACAGTGGTTTCTTCTCTCTACCCCCACATCTCAGATGTCTACAGTGGTTTCTTCTCCCTACCCCACATCTCAGATGTCTACAGTGGTTTCTTCTCCCTACCCCCACATCTCAGATGTCTACAGTGGTTTCTTCTCCCTACCCCCACATCTCAGATGTCTACAGTGGTTTCTTCTCCCTACCCCACATCTCAGATGTCTACAGTGGTTTCTTCTCCCTACCCCCACATCTCAGATGTCTACAGTGGTTTCTTCTCCCTACCCCCACATCTCAGATGTCTACAGTGGTTTCTTCTCCCTACCCCCACATCTCAGATGTCTGCAGTGGTTTCTTCTCCCTACCTCCTGACATCTCCTTCATCTTCACTGATTATCTTTGATGTATTTGATAGTTCAGGTGGAGTGGAGGACCGACAACCACATTAAACTACTGAGATGAGTAAGTCTCTCCTTACAAGCTCTGTCTCTTTCTTGACCACTTCCTCTCTATTTGCAGAGGTTGATGGGGTCCTGACTCTGTGTCATTACACAAACTCTGTATTGACTAGATGATAGGCAACGCATTATTCACTAGGGGCGGAAGGTAGACCTAGTGGTTAGAGCGTTGGGACAGTAACTGAAATGTTGCTATATCGAATCCCCGAGCATGACAAGGTAAAAATATGTTGTACTGCCCCTGTTCCTAGGCCGTCATTGTAAATAAGAATTTGTTCTTAACTGACTTGCCTTGTTAAATAAAAAACTAAACATTTGAATAAAGTTCTCCGTTCTTTCAAAGCTAGGAAGCCTAAAACAGAACACATATGAGGCAAAGAATGTTGTTAGACAGGGAGAATCAGGTGTGTTGTGTTAGACAGGGAGGATCAGGTGTGTTGTGT
>NC_074697.1:5461342-5463842 GCF_029448725.1 Salvelinus fontinalis
TCTACCTCAAGACCCCTAACCATCTACCTCAATACCCCTAACCATCTACCTCAAGACCCCTAACCATCTACCTCAAGACCCCTAACCATCTACCTCAAGACCCCTAACCATCTACCTCAAGACCCCTAACCATCTACCTCAAGACTACCAACCATCTACCTCAAGACCCCTAACCATCTACCTCAAGACTACTAACCATCCACCTCAAGACCCCTAACCATCTACCTCAAGACCCCTAACCATCTACCTCAAGACTACTAACCATCTACCTCAAGACTACTAACCATCAACCTCAAGACCACTAACCATCTACCTCAAGACCCCTAACCATCTGTGTGTGTGTGTGTGTGTGTGTGTGTGTGTGTGTGTGTGTGTGTGTGTGTGTGTGTGTGTGTGTGTGTGTGTGTGTGTGTGTGTGTCTGTGTGTGTGTGCGTGCGTGCGTGCGTGCGTGCGTGTGTGTGTGTGTGTGTGCGTGCGTGCATGTGTGTGTGTTTATGTGAGAGAGAGAAAGAAAGAAAGAAAGAAAAAGACAGACAGACAGACAGACAGACAGACAGACAGACAGACAGACAGACAGACAGACAGAGAGAGAGAGAGAGAGAGAGAGAGAGAGAGAGAGAGAGAGAGAGAGAAGAGAAGAGTCCCCTCAGCCAGCTGGTTCTGAGGCTCAGTTCACCAACCCAAACCAACCCCATAGAGCCTCGGGACAGCACTCAGAAAATCTGGCCCAACCAAATCATCACAAAACAAAAAGAAAAATATATTACCTATTGGAAAGACACCACAAAAAATCAAAGTAAACTTCAATGCTATTTGGCTCTAAACAGACAGTACATGGTGGCAGACTATCTGACCACTGTGACTGATAGAAAACTGAGGAAAACATTGACTAGGTACAGACTCAGTGAGCACCGTCTGGCTATAGAGACCGGTCGTCACAGACAAACCTGGCTGCCCAGAGAGGACAGGCTGTGCTCACTCTGCTCCAGAGGAGAGGTAGAGACAGAGGTGCATTTCCTACTACACTGTGACAAATACTCAGACCTAAGAGCATATTTCTTTCCCAAAATTATAACTCAATACAAAGAATTTGAAACTATAAAAGATGAAGAAAAAATCAAATATTTATTGGGTGAAAAGCCAAAATGTGCAGTTTTGGCAGCCAAATATGTGTCCTCCTGCCACAGCCTGAGGGACAGCCAGTGAAAAATGCAAAGTAATATTATTAGTATTAGTATTGATAATATTTCCCATTTAGCTTAGTTTTGTTTTGTCTTTCATACCAGGTCATATGTCTTCTCAAGTCATATTGACACTGGTCTACTACTGTTGCTTTAATTTATTGTTGTTCTGATTAATATTGTTGTTGTTGTTAATGGTAATCCCATGTCCACTACTACTGTTATTATTGCTGTTGGTCCCACCATTTATTTATATATAAATATATATATATTTTGTATATATATACATATATATTTGATTTTTATTTTTCGATATGTATACTTTGACAATGTAAGTAATAACGAACCTACCATGTCAATAAAGTCAATTGAATTGAATTGAATTGAGAGAGATTGAGAGAGAGAGAAGGACAAACCACGTGTTCACCTTAATTGACAAACAAACAAAAACAAAAGCAAAGTCTTCTCATGCTTTGTTGATTTCAAAAAAGTTTTTAACTCAATTTGGCATGAGAATTTGCTATACAAATTGATGGGAAGTGGTGTTGGGGGAAAATCACAAGTTTGTGGTTAAAATTGGCACCTCTTTAACATATATATCAACGAATTGCAGAGGGCACTAGAACAGTCTGCAGAACCCGGCCTCACCCTACTAGAATCGGAAGTCAAATGTCTACTGTTTGCTGATGATCTGGTGCTTCTGTCCTCAACCAAGGAGGGCCTACAGCTGCACCTAGATCTTCTGTACAGATTCTGTCAGACCTGGGCCCTGAGTGTAAATCTCAGTAAGACCAAAATAATGGTATTGCAAAATAGGTCCAGTTGCCAGGACCACAAATACAATTGACATCTAGACACCGTTGCCCTGGAGCACACAAAAAACTATACATACCTTGACCTAAACATCAGGTAACTTCCACAAAGCTGTGAACGATCTGAGAGACAAGGCAAGAAGGGGCTTCTAGGCAATCAAAAGGAACATAAAATTCGACATACCAATTAGGATCTGGCTAAAAATACTTGAATCAGCTATAGAACCCAATGCCCTTTATGGTTGTGAGGTCTGGGGTCCGCTCCTCAACCAAGAATTCACAAAATGGGACAAACACCAAATTGAGACTCTGCATACAGAATTCTACAAAAATATCCTCCGTGTACAACATAGAACACCAAATAATGCATTCAGAGCAGAATTAGCCAATACCCACTAATGATTAAAATCCAGAAAAGAGATGTTAAATTCTACAACCACCTAAAAGGAAGCGATTCCCAAACCTTCCATAACAAAGCCTTCAACTACAGAGAGATGAACCTGGAG